>NC_045971.1:23870242-24170242 GCF_010909765.2 Amblyraja radiata
TTAGGGCTAAAGGAATCAAGGGATATGGGGGAAAAGCAGGAACGGGGTACTAATTTTAGATGATCAGCTATAATCATATTGAATGGTGGTGCTAGCTTGAAGGGCCGAATGGCCTACTCCTGCACCTGTTTTATTTGTTTCTGTGTCTATGTCTATGTTTCTATATAGTGGCAGAAAGCATGCTTGTCTTCAGTGGCTAAGGTATGGAGAAAATAAGTTGGAAAATCATTTTGCAACTTTGACAGCACCCGCAGTCAGGATCGAACCCAGCTCTCTAGTGCTGTAAGGCAGCAATTCTACCGCTGTGCCGCTGGTGACCTGTGTTTCTTATCTGCCACAGAAGCTGCTTGACCCATTGAGTTCTTCCAGCACTTTGCGTTTTGCTCAGGATTCCAGCATTCACAGTGCCTTGTGCCTCCAGAGCGAGCAATATGTTCCTTGATGTTTTTATTCCTTCCTGGGTTTGGTTGAGGTTTGTTTCAACCTTGCATTAGTTTAAGTATTAAAAGCCATTTTAAAGTCACAGCAATAATTTTGCTTTCACTACAGGCTTATTGAATTATGCAGAAACACTGACAAGTGGCATATTGTTTTTATGGGACCTAGCTCAAACCAAAATGTGGGCCTCTGAATTATTGCTTAGTACACAGGCCATTAATGCTTTCCCCTCCCCTTCTCAAATGTACATATAAAAAAGTAACAGATGTTTAATGAAAGCATGAATGCTTTCCTCAGACATTTCAGAAATTGATTCAGAGGAAATATACAGTAAATGAACACACCTGATATTAGACTTTTCTCTACCGTAATTCATAGCTTTTTAATAATGCAGTTTATTAAAATGGAAACTCACAGGGGACACTATGATCGTTAAAAAATTGCAACAAGCTTACTATGACCTGTAATTAATTTTTTTGAGTGAAATATTATGCCTGTTTTTTTCTTTTAAGTTCCCTCTTCCCTTTAAATGTCTAATATCCCATTTATGTCACTTACATAAATATTATTCTGTTAATTAAGTCTGTCACAACTTTATTAAGAAACCTAAGCTTCGCTGAAGTGTTTTGTAATAAGTTTCCAAAAAAAATTCAATTTTAATTTTGATCTTCTGTATTTCAGAAGGGTTTTTTTCTCATCCAGATCTTTGATTTCAAATACAAAAAATATTAACTTGTGGAAAACTGTCCTTAATAATCCTTCAAAACCATTTAGATACTTATTGAACCCAATTCCACTCTACAGAAACATAGAAAAATAGGTGCAGGAACAGGCCATTCGGCCCTTCGAGCCAGCATCGCCATTCAATATGATCATGGCTGATCATCAAAAATCAGTACCCCGTTCCTGCTTTTTCCCCAAATCCCTTGATTCTCTTAGCCCCAAGAACTAAATCTCTCTTGAAAACATCCAGCAATTTGGCCTCCAATGCCTTCTGTGGCAGGGAATTCCACAGATTCACAACTCTCTGGGTGAATTTATTTGCCTCATTTTGCTTACTTGAGCTCTTTCAGCAAATTCTTCATTATTTCCATATTTCCACATAATGTAGAAAAGATTGTTGGGAGATTGTTGGATGTGAAGCAGTGAAACAGCTAATTGGTGGATCATGGGTTATTGATAGGGGACGATCAGCCATGATCACAATGAATGGCGGTGCTGGCTCGAAGGGCCGAATGGCCTCCTCCTGCACCTAGTTTCTATGTATATCTCCATTGATGATGTAGAGATTTAGCCAGAAGGAGAGGTGCATAAAATGCTGGAGTAACACAGCGGGACAGGCAGCATCTCTGGAGAGAAGGAATGGGTGAGGTTTCGGGTCAGATGCTGCCTGGCCCGCTGAGTTACTCCAGTATTTTGGCTCTATCTTCGGTTTAAATCATCATCTGCAGTTCCTTCCTACACAGGAGAGGTGCCATGGTGGTTATGCAGACTACCTGGCAGATCTCTCTGAGGTGGGTTCCAAGTACCAGCCTCACAGCGTGGGATCTGCATGAGTGCAGTTTCTTTAACTAGTAATGAACAGGGATGCATGCATTACAAGGGCACAAGTGGCCTACACCTTCTATAAGCCATGCACGATCCAAAATACCAGAATTATTGCACTGCTTAACTCCAGGCCCCTCCATATATTTGAACAGATGTGTGCTGGAGACAGAAGTAAAATCACAGACTGCATGCAGGTTATAGTGCATCTACAATTTTCCTTTGCAAATACTTTAAAATTGAAATTCAATTATACATTACAGAAAAACATGACCTTATACAGAGACATAAAAAGTTGCAGACGCTGGAACCATGAGCAAAACGCAAAGTGCTGGAGAAATTCAGTGTATCAGGCAGCATATGTGGTAGGAATAGACAGACGGCCTTTCGGGTTGGGATTCTTAGAGAACGAAGAAGGAGCTGGCATGGGGGAGCCACCAAAAACAAAGCATGGTGGAGGTGGGGGCAGGGCAAGAACTAAGAGGGACCATTGGGGTGACATTGAACACTTTATAACATTGTCGGCGCCCTATACGTGGCGACTCTTTACATACTTTGTGTGCGGTACACAAAACAAAGAATTTCACTGTCACATGTCACATGTGTCACCATAGTATCATTCATTCGTTCATTTTTCATGATTTTACATGAACTAGATTCGAGGCAAACATACTTCACGCATTTAACATGACTAATTGTGGTTGATATGATTTCCAGTCTGAGAAAATAATTCAATTGATTAGACATTTTAGACGGTTTTTTTTGAAATGTTGTTACTGTATTTCCTCATTCACTTGACTGGACAGCTATGTGATAATGTAGGAAGACCCTTCTCACATTATACTAGCTTCTTCATGCAATGAGGAAATCATGAGGTAGTATTTTGATTATGTGGTAGAGAAATAAAATTTGACAGTGAAGACTCCTTTTATATCTCAATCGCCCAACACTAAACCTGGGAGAATGGTTTAGTGAGCGTCTGAAAGGCTGAAAATCAGATGAATTCCATCACATGAAGATAATAGATAGCAGGCGTGAAGGAAGAAATAGAAGTTTGTAGGAAGGAACTGTAGTTGCCATCTCCACGGCACTTCACTCTGTCTTCTCCCACTTCGACAACAGAGACACCTACGTGAGAATGCTGTTCATTGACTTTAGCTCAGCATTTAACACCATTATCCCCTCCAAACTGATCACCAAACTCATCGACCTGGGCATTGACCCCTCCCTCTGCAACTGGATACTGGACTTTCTAACCAACAGACCCCAGTCTGTTAGGTTAGACAACCACACCTCTTCAACCCTCACCCTGAGCGTTCCACAGGGCTGTGTGCTGAGCCCTCTCCTCTACTCCCTCTTCACCTACGACTGCACACCTGTACATGATACTAACACCATCATCAAGTATGCAGATGATACAACGATGATTGGCCTCATCAGCGACAACGATGAGTCGGCCTATAGGGAGGAGGTCCAGCTCCTAGCAGCATGGTGCGCTGACAACAACCTGGCCCTTAACACTAAGAAGACCAAGGAGCTCATTGTGGACTACAGAAGGTCTAGGGGTGGCACGCACAAACCCATCCATATTAACGGGACCGAGGTGGAGCATGTTTCCAGCTTCAGGTTTCTGGGGGTCAACATCTCTGATGACCTCTCTTGGACCCACAATAACTCAACACTGATCAAGAAGGCTCACTAGCGTCTCTTCTTCCTGAGGAGACTAAAGAAGGTCCATCTGTCTCCTCAGATTCTGGTGAACTTCTACCGCTGCGCCATCGAGAGCATCCTTACTAACTGTATCACAGTATGGTATGGCAACTGCTCTGTCTCCGACCGGAAAGCACTGCAGAGGGTGGTGAAAACTGCCCAACGCATCATCGGTTCCTCACTCCCCTCCATTGAGTCTGTCCAGAGCATGCGATGTCTGCGAAGGGCATGCAGCATCATCAATGACTGCTCTCACCCCAACCACAGACTGTTTACCCTCCTCCCATCAGGGAGGCGCTACAGGTCTCTCCGTTGCCGGACCAGCAGGTTCAGGAACAGCTTCTTCCCTGCGGCTGTTACCCTACTTAACTCTGCACCTTGGTGATTGCCAGTCATCCCCCCCCCCCCCCCTCCCCCCCCCCTCGGACACTCCTTCCCCCAGTGACTGATCTCCCCTCCCGAAAATTGCCCTACTGCTACTGTATATACATATATATATTTTACTGTTCCATTATTCTGTGTTCGCACTTCTGGGTGAGATGCTAACTGCATTTTGTTGTCTCTGTACTTGTACACTGCACAATGACAATAAAGTTTGAATCTGAATCTGAATCTGAATATGAAAACCGAAAATAGACACAAAGTGCTGGAGTAACTCAGCAGTTACTGCAGCACCTCTGGAGAGCATCTCTGGAGAGAAAGAATGGGTAACGTTTGGGGTTGAGACTGAAGAAGGGTCTCGTCCTAAAATGTCACCCATTTCTTCTCTCCAGAGATGCTGCCTGTCCCGCTGAGTTACTCCACCATTTTTTGTCTATCTCCGAAGAAATAAAAGTTATTGGATTCGAGAGATTGGGAGGAAGGGAAAAAATGGCCAAAAGGTAAACAAAGTGCCAGTTGCAGGGTAATTTTCAGTGTATTTTTTGCATTTCTTCAAATATACCTCAAAATATCTATTGTCAAAGAGACCTATCACACTCACAATCAATCCAAAAAATGACATATTGTGCAAGGAAATCCATTCCTTAGTTTGATTGTCAGTGAATGTACAGTGCATATTATATTACAGATAACCATTCAGACTTACGTACTATTGTACACATAATGGATGTATCAGTCAGTGCAGTGCTCCATGCTTTGAATGATAAAAATCAGAAAATGCCCAGAGAAAGAATGTATTTGATTTCAGGATAAGCAATGCTTGTAGTGGAACAGATTAGATTGTAGAGCAACTGTGTAAATTCACATGAGAGATACATGCAGAGTTCTAGCATTAGATTTGGTGGTTACTCTATTTAACGGCGATGACTTAATAAGATCCCTACTCCAATAGTCAATATGAAATAGCATCAGTACAACTGAAAATCTTCAACAGATAAAGATGGCAGGCTCAATTAGATATGGTCTGACTAAAGGCAATGAGTAGTATTGTGTGGGTTAGGGCTCACACAACCTTTTTCGTATTAGAGCCATTCATATTCTTGAAGTCATTTGAAGGCAGCAGTAGCACAGATGATAGAGCTGATGCCTCATATGCCAGAGACCCGGGATCAGTCCTGACCTCAGATGTTGTCCGTGTGGAGTTTGCATGTTCTCCCCGTGACCATGTGGGTTACCTCCGGGTGCTCCGGTTCCTCCCACCTCAGATGTGCAGGTTTGTGGATTCATTGGCCTGTGAAATTTTCTCAGAGTGTGGAGGGAGTGGATGAGGAAGTGTAATAACATAGAACTAGTGTGAATGGGTGATCAATGGTCGTTGTGAAGAACCTGTTTCCGAGCTGTATCTCTAAAGTAAATTAAACCAAGTTAATGATCATTGGGTGAGTTGACGAGTCAGTGCCAAAGGGCTGGGAGTTGCGAGTTTCTGATCAACCTTTCATTTAGCCAAGTGTGAAAATGGAGAATGGAACTAACAAGTACTTTTCTAAAAACTATGTCCAACTAGATCATGGCTGTACTGTTTAACAGTACAAATTTATGGGCTACATTTTCACTCCTATCCGCTGGCAGAAAACAGATGGTCACTGATGAGCTTCCATTTTACACACCGCCATTTTGTTATTTAATAAGACGGGGTGTAAAATGAATTTTGCATAAGGTAGGAAGAATCCTAAATGGCAGCTAATTTATCGCACTGTACTATTGTACAATCAAATACTAGAGGGCATTGCTGTAGGGTGAGGGACACATTTTAAAGGAGATGTGCTGGCAACGTTTTACACTAGACGATGGTTAATGTCCAGGGGGGGGGGGGGGTGGTTGAGACAGATACAATAATGGCATTTAAGGGACTTTTGGATAAGTACACTTAGAAGGGAATGGAAGGATATGGATTACATTTAGATGGATAAGTGATGGTATTTCATCATGTTAGGCCCAGACATTGTGGGTTGAAAGGCCTATTCTTGTGCTGTATTGTTCCATGTTCTATGACTTTAGCCTTTAGGAAACAATCCTTTGGCTCACCGAGTCCATGCCAACCAGCGATTCGCATGCACTAACAGCACTAGGGACAATTTAAAATTTGACCAAAACCAATTAACCTACAAACCTGCATGTCTTTGAAGTGTTGGAGGAAACTGGAGAATCCAGAGAAAACCCAAGCGGTCACAGGGACAACGTTCAAACTCCGTACAGACAAGCACCTATAGTCAGGATTGAACCCTGGTCTCTGGCACAGTAAGGGAGCAACAATACTGCTGTGCAATCGTACCACTGTTCTAATCACTGACAGTCAAAGTAAGGTATGGATTTCCTAGCACTTTATGAGTCATTTTGTGGTTGATCATGAATATGATGGGTCTCTCTGACAATAAATATGTAGAAGGTAGACACAAAATGCTGGAGTAACTCAGCGGGTCAGGCAGCATCTCTGGAGAGAAGGAATGGGATACGTTTCGGGTCGAGACCTTTCTTCAGACAATAAATATGTAGAAATGCATTTGTAGTAAGACAAACTACCTTTGCCATAGAAAATTACCTGGCAGGCTTGGTCTCATTGGGCCTCTAAAATAATACGCATCTTCACCTGAGCTGGTACTCCAGGCGATGTGGAAAAAGACAGGAGTCTAGTGATCTTGATTTACTTTTGGCCAAACATATCCGTGACCTGTGCACCCTGAATGATAACGTGCAAGAAGCTAGGAGTCCATTAGGAGCAGGACTTGGTGGAGACAATCACAATTTAGACATCACAATGTTGTCCTGTACTCTGCATTGTGGCATGCACTGGATAGAGTTATCTGGCAGCATGTCCATGGAACTATTCTGGCTTCACTGGAGACCAGCGATAATAGAAATGGTTAATGATAGCAGAAATGAGCTTCTGGTGACTGTCTTTGCGGCTGCAAATTTAGAACATGGAGGATTTGTTTAATACTTAAGAGTGAGAAACAGATGGTGAAATATTTATACATTTAACCCCTGTGGGTAATTCTACTATAGCACAATGATGCATGTAGTCAATATCTCACACTGAAACTTTTAACAAATAATTGTTATTGCTTACATTCATTCAAGGACCACAGTTTTCACCACCTCTGTGATTTAAGCATAAGCGTATACATCTCTAGGATTTTATTGTTGCATACAATGCTGCAACTAATCATGTGCCGTAGTTACTAAATGTTTCCCTTAATGCCACGTGAGTTTTGAATAATTCTTTCCACATCTTAACTGCGCTGTGCCAGGACAAAAGGAAGTGCAGTTCCAGGGCTTGTGGTTCATGCTGCTGAATCTCATCAATTTCTGGAATTTTTTTGCAAGCATCAGCGTTAAATCCACCTTCTCGACAGAAACAGTGGATGTGCCCTATTCTATTCCATGTAAAATAATAAATTTGATGATGATGATGATGCTTTATTGTCACTTGTACCTATCTAATGAACAGTGAACATCTTTGTTTTACATCAAAGTACACTAAACAGTCGCTACAGAATGACATTTATTTTCTCAATTTCCAATAAGCAATTTACTAAAGGAACATGGATAGGAAAAATTTGGGGGAATATTGGCCAAATGCAGGCAAATGGGATTAGCTTAGATAGGGCATCAGGCATGGACAGGTTGGGCTGAAGGGTCAGTTTCTGTGCTGTATGAATCTATGACACTAAGTAGCTTGTTGGATCATTATTACAACACTGTAAACTATTATGTTGATCCATAAACATTAAAAAAAACCTATTCTCCCATTACAGGGAATGATCATTTATTAAATGTTTTAAGATTGAGATATTAAGATTAGCTGAACCTTAAATTTATAAAATATATCTTAAATGATAATGAATAAATTAATTAGCGATCTCGACTAGCTTCCATAAATACACTAAATTTAACTGTGGTTGGTAGTCAAATCGTGAATGTTATCACCCAGCGAAGATAAGCAAACAACAATTTAAGGGCCTGTCCCAATTCGCTGTCATTTGCGCGCCATTTATGCGACCTCGTCGTCATGTTGAGACGCACGGGTAGCATGTGGGCGGTGCAAGGCAGTCGCACAGAGAAGCGCGGAGAGGTATGGAGTTGCGCACGGTATCGCGCGGCGCTCCATGATTTTGTAGTGCACAAAATCTTTGCGTGCCTCCGGCGTGAAGTATCGCGTACGCACGCGGACGTATTGCGGTGACACGCTGATGTACGTGTAGTGCATGGTGACACATGATTACGTCATCGTGCGCAACCAAGCACCACCACGCGCTGCCCATACGCAGTCGGCCCGCCTTTTAAGCGTCATGGATATAAACGCGCGCGATTTAAAAATTTGCAGTTTCTTAGAGAAAACTACATGGTGAACACCAAAATATACTAAACCGGAAAGTGCAAAAGTGAATTGATGCTTCACTGGCAATTACTGCTTGGGTCCCTGGATTGTGGGTAAGGAAGAGGTTAAAAAGACAAATGTTGTATTTCCTACAGCTGGATGAACGAATGACATGAGAAAGTGTGCAGTTGGTAGAAATGGAAGAGCAAACCAGATAAGTTATACAAAATGCTGGAGTAACTTAGCGAGACCGGCAGCATCACTGGAGAGAAGCAATGGGTGACGTTTCGGGTTGAGACCCTTCTTCAGACTGAAGAAGAGTCTCGACCCGAAACATCATCCATTCCTTCTCTCCAGAGATGCTGCCTGTCCCGCCGAGTTACTCCAGCATTTTGTGTCTATCCTCAATTTAAACCAGCATCTGCAGTTCCTTCCTACAGATTAATTTGGTCTGCAGCTTGCTACTTTTCATTCACCTCTTTTTTGAATAGGGGCATTACATCTGCAGTTTTCCAATTGCTAGCACCACTCAAGAAACTAGAACATTTTAGAAAATCACCATAAATATCATAAACTGGGTAAATATCATAAACTGGGTATTCAAATGACGTCACGCGCTCCAGACGGCTGTGCTGACGGATAAAGACGCATGATGACACGTGCGACAGTCACTACCGGCCTGTCGCGTAAATGACAGCCAAGTGGGACAGGCCCTTTAGCTTTTAAAATGAAAGTACCCTAAAACGAGTTGAATCATCAGTGTTGATAACGAACTAGTTTAAGGGAAGCGCTGCAAGTTTTATTTGAGGATTATTGAGGCCATATATGAAGCTTTCAGCATGAGACCTAGTTCACTATCAATCTATTCTAATATTCATCTGTATTGAGCCGTTTCTTCAATTGTAACACACATGAAGGTTTGGGGACTATAATGCAATTGCACTGATTTCCAAATCATGTCACCCTTGACAATTCAACCAGATGTTTTCATTTCTAATGACGTGATTTTTCATATCAGAAGCGCAGAGGGGACTGGAAGAAATGGAAGAGCAAACCAGATAAGTGACACAAAATGCTGGAGTAACTTAGCGGGACTGGCAGCATCTCTGGAGAGAAGCAATGGGTGATGTTTCGGGTCGAGACCCTTCTTCAGACTGAAGAAGAGTCTCGACTCGAAACATCATCCATTCCTTCTCTCCAGAGATGCTGCCTGTCCCGCCGAGTTACTCCAGCATTTTGTGTCTATCTTCAATTTAAACCAGCATCTGCAGTTCCTTCCTACAGATTAATTTGGTCTGCGGCTTGCTACTTTTCATTCAACTCTTTTTTTGAATAGGGGCATTACATCTGCAGTTTTCCAATTGCTAGCACCACTCAAGAAATTAGAACATTTTACATGAGAAATTAGATCACTTCATTTGGACGTGCGCCAATGTTTGGGCACTTTTGGAATAACTGCTCTAAGTCACTATCACATCCCTGACCAGGACCCAATTCTAAGTTTGGTTCTCTAAATTACCTTCTCTTCTTTGAGCCCTTCCGGTGTGTGCGCATCACCATGGATTTCAGAGCCCATTCCCAGTCCCCTCTGATTCCTCAAGCAACCAACTCTCCAATTGTTCTCCAACTGGCGTCACGTTCCCCACTTCCAATTAAGTCTTGATCAGACCCCAATCAAACCTTGCCCACCAACAAACAGTCTTCCCCTCCTCAACGCCCGACTTTGTCCCATAGACAATAGATAATAGACAATCGGTGTAGGAGTAGGCCATTCGGCCCTTCAAGCCAGCACCGTCATTCACTGTGATCATGGCTGATCATCCACAATCAGTACCTCGTTCTTGCCTTCTCCCCATATCCCTTGACTCCGCTATCTTTAAGAGCTCTATCTGACTCTCTCTTGAAAGCGGCAGATAATTCCACAGATTCACAACTCTCTGGGTGAAAAGGTTTTTCCTCATTCCATTCTAAATGGCCTGCCCCTTATTCTTAAACTGTAGCCCCTGGTTCTGGACTCCCCCATCATTAGGAACATGTTTCCTGCCTCTAGCGTGTCCAATCCCTTAATAATCTTATATGTTTCAATAAGATCCCCTCTCATACTTCTAAATTCCAGTGTATACAAGCTCAGTCGCTCCATTCTCTCAACATATGACAGTCTCGCCATCCAGGGAATTAACCTCGTGAACACATGCTGCACTCCCTTAATAGCAAGAATGTCCTTCCTCAAATTTGGAGACCAAAACTGCACACAATACTCCAGGTGTGGTCTCACCAGGGCCATGTACAACTGCAGAAGGACCTCTTTGCTCCTATACTTAACTCCTCTTATGATGAAGGCCAACATGCCATTAGCTTTCTTCACTGCCTGCTGTACCTGCATGCTTACTTTCAGTGACTGATGAACAAATACCTCCGGATCTCGTTGTACTTCACGTTTTCCCAACTTGGCACCATTCAGATAATAATCTGCCTTCCTGTTTTTGCCACCAAAGTGGATAACCTCACATTTACTTAGATTGGACTAATACTTTCTTTCAAATGTTCTGTAGTAATGGCACAATGTGTGAAGAAAATTCTACAAGGGCTAATGTGGGCACAGGAGATCCTGAATTTGGCTGTAAGTGGTCATATTAATATGACACATATCAACTCTTAGGTGGCGCAGCAGAAGAGCTGCTGCCTTACAGCACCAGAGACCTGGGTTCGATCCTGACTATGGGTGTTGTCTATACGGAGTTTGCACGTTCTACCCTTGACCTGTGTGGGTTTCCTCTGGGAGCTCCAGTTTCCTCCCACACTCCAAAGGCGTACAGATTTGTAGGCAAATTGGCTTGGAAAAATTGTCCCTTGTGTTAGTGTGCAAGGATTGATGATTGGCACGGACTCAGTGGGCTAAAGGGCCTGTTTCAGCGCTCTATCTCTAAACTAAAAACTAAACTATACTCTTCATTGCTCCTTCCACCAAGCCAATTAATTTCTAAGTCACCCACGTGTAACAAGTAATAGTTCACTGATCCAGTTGGCCATTCAAAGAATTGTAATGGAATGATTTTCTTGCAGTTTATCCGGTGCATGGTAATAGGAACTGCTGTTGTGGGAGTAAGTTGTTTGCCGCAAGAGATGCAAGGAACTGCAGAGGCTGGAATTTTGAGTTTAACAGTAAATACTGGAGGAAGTCAGGCAGCATCTGTGGAGGGAATGATCAGATGATTTTTCGAATCGGGGTCCTTCAGACATTGTCCCAGCTGTGTACAATCATAACAGCTTCTTCCCCTCTGTTATCAAGCTTCTGAACGGTCCTTCTCTGAGCTCAGGTACTGTTTGATTCACCTCCATCCCATAGTGGACATTGTGGTCTATGATGCTGATGCACTACAATGCTGAGAACAATACTATGTATCTTCCCCTTTGCTCTATCTATTGCATGTGTTTGATATGTTTGTATCTCTGTATAGTATTTTCATATCTGCTTGGATAGCATGCAAAACAAAGCTTTTCATTGTACCTTATAATAATAAACCTAAACCTTTCTCAGAGTCATCACAGAATTTGTTGAAATATTTAAATAGAATATGAAAAATTGGCTGTTGACTGGGCAATGGAAAGTATTAACTAACCATATAACATCAAGTCAAAACATTTACAAAACACACGACAATCCTCTAATATTATTCCTATATTATTTCTCCAGTATGCATAAAGTACTCAGTTTAGCATCGCTCCACATTTGATTGTGATTCATGATCGTTCATAATCATTTACGAAAACATAGAAATAAAACCAAGAGCTGGAATTATATAAAAGCTTTCACACAGCTTAGTCCATCCAATATATTTTGCAGCTGTTTTTGAACCCATATTATCCAGCTGAAGAAATCAATATTTTGCGGCAGTTATAATATATTTAATTCCTCTTAGATATTTGTGACAACTTTGCTTTTTTGTTGCCCTAAAGGTTCTGGTATGCATGTTGTTCCTTGCTGTCAGTGTGTATGACTGACCGTTGCCCAATAATCTTTTATGGGCCTGACTGCCTAATTTAATAAAGAAATTTTATTTTTTTTAAGTTGAGTTAATTAGTTATTTTTTGGTAATATTAAAAATTAAGATTTTAAGTTTTTAGAGGTGCCAGTACAAAAGCACTCATTGGAATATTGACAATGTACCTTCTAAAGAAAATGTTAGACTGAATCATTCAATTATAGAGTCCTACTACATGGAAACAGGCTCCTCAGTGCACTAACTCCACACCAACCATGAAGCCCACATTTACACTAATCCTACTATGTATAGGATTAAAATACCAATTTATTTTCCTCCCATTCCCATCAATGCCCCCAAATTCTGACCCACATCAGTGCAATTAACGCAGCTAGAATAAAACACAATTTGAAAAGAGCACCAAAGATCACAATAGTGTTATATTTAACGTGCATAAACATAATGTGCATGGATAAACACATTTGAAGTTTTCAATTATCGGATAGATGGTAGAGGGAAACAGTATTTTAAAATTACTTAAAGCTCAAGAAATTGCTGTCAATGTTCAACGGGGCTTTTGGTATCAAATGAATTATCAACTGCCCCTTGCTTGATTCCACCACCGCCCACCACACCACCATCATGTAGAATAGTGATTCTGTCCATCAATTCATCCCCATGATTGGAGTGGTACCAGCTTCAGAAGCATGGCAGTTGCTCACGTGGGTTATTCCAACATCACCACCGGAATGAATGATCATGCAGTACAGGAGTAGCAGATGAATGAGAATATGACCCAGTACAAGTTCCTCTGCAGGTCACAAACCATCCTGACTTGCAACAGTAGCACTGGTAGTTCATTGTCATTGAGTCCCAAACAAGAAACTCTCTACAAGCAACTCTGTGGGAACATCATAAGTTCATAAGTGAGCGGAGCAGAATCAACCCATTCGGCCCATCAAGTCTGCTCCGCCATTCCTGGCTGATCTATCTTTCCCTCTCAAACCCATTCTCCTGCCTTCTCCCCATAACCCCCGACGTCCCTGACAGAAGGACTGCACCAATTCAATAAAATGGCTCACCAGTACTCCCTCAGGTCAAGCACGGATAAATAAAAAGTACAGGACTAAATTTAATAACATTACCTAAAATAATTATATTTAATTTCCAATAGAACTTCAGGATTAATCTATGTTGTATAATTTCTTCATGCACAGTGGCACAGCTGATAGAGCTGCTGTCTCACAGTGCCAGAGATTTGGGTTCGATCCTCACCTCAGGTGCTGTCTGTATGGTGTTTGCATGTTTCCCCTGTGACCGCAGGGGCTTCCTTCAGGTGCTCTGAATTCCTCCAACATCCCAAAGACGTGCAAGTTTGTAGGATAATTAGCTTCTGTAGAATTGCCCCTAATTTTTAGGGAATGGATGCAAAAGCAAGTGGGATAACATAGAAATAGTGGGTACTGGTGATTGATGGTCAACATGGACTCGGTGGGCGGAAGGGCCTGTTTCTATGCTGTATCTGTCAATTAGTCCATCGATCAATGCCAAAGTCAGATAATTGCAGTAAAGCATGAGCATTTCTCGGTGTAATATGGGCTGTCATAACTTTTATGTGCTGTGAGCAAAGTATTTGTGACTCTGCCAGCAACCTAAGGAGCCTTAAGGTGTAGAAATGTTGCCAGGTATTGGATGGAAAGATTAGTTTCAGTTCTAATTTCAAGCCAATGGAGTAATCTTTATATTTCTACGTTACCAAATAACTCAGTCAAAATAATTGCCTGAATATTTAAATGAATTATCTTTTCAACGATGTAACAACTTTAAAAAAGAGACAAACATATATCTGTCATTATTCACTCATCAGGCTAATGCACTCAAGCCTGAGGCAATGTAGAAAAGCTTACAGGCAATTCCTTGTTGAATTAAATCACTGATTAATGATAACATCTGAAAAGTAGTCTAATCATTCACAACTTGCCTCCCAGATGATTACAAAAGTACAGAAATATTCCTGTACTTTAGAATAATCCAAAAAATGTTTCTTGCATAAATGGCATAGCTTGCAAAAGACGACCGTAGTTGGGTTCTCAAAGTGATAGCTGCAGTTTTGTTGTCCTTGGAATTATTTAAGTGTAGGTTAATTGGCTTGGTAAATGTAAAAAAAATTGTCCCTAGTGTGTGGAGATTCTGTTAAGGGTCTGTCCCACTTACGTGTCCTTGGCATGCAAATTACGCGACCTCGTGGTCGCGCTAAGGTATCGTATGGCCGCGCGGGGCCGGTCCCACTGAGAAGCGCGAAGGGGTATGTAGTTGTGCGCGACATCGCGCGGGGCGCCGAAATTTTTGTAGTGAACAAAATCTTCGTGCGCCAACGGCCTGTCGCGGAACTGACGGCCAAAGTGGGACAGGCCCAAGTCCCTGGCGCGACGCAACATCTCACCTTCAACAGCAGCAGAAGCAGGCAAACGATCGCCGAACTCGGCCTGGGGTTCACGGCCGTTGCGGTCCGGATCCGCCCCCACTTCTACTCCCAGAGCGGGGCCAAGAAAATTGAAGATAGACACAAAATGCAGGAGTAACTCAGCGGGACCGGTAGCATCTCTGGAGAGAAGCAATGGGTGACATTTCGGGTCAAGACCATTCTTTTCAGACTGAAGAAGAGTCTTGACACGAAACATCACCCATTGCTTCTCCCCACAGATGCTGCCGGTCCCGCTGAGTTACTCCAGCTTTGTGTCCATCTTCAAATGACGTCATGCGCTCCAGACGGCTGTGCGTACGCATGTAATCGTGCCCGACCTTCGCAGGACCGTCGCGGCCCAACGCGACCAGGAGGTCGCGTAATTTGCGTGCCATGGACACATAAGTGGGACAGGCCCTTTAGTATGCGGGGATCGAAGGGCCTGTTTCCGCACTGTATCTCTAACATTTTTTTTAAAGATTGTTAATGGAAAATCAGAAGTGATCCTGAACTGCTTTTTTTCAAGTTGAGAACTCTGTAGATTGAAGCAGTTATTGGGTTCACAAAGTGAATATACCAGACTGTTCCTTTGACCAGATAACCTTTTGATCACTCAGAAGTCACTTTATGTTCTAATGGGCAAATATTTTTTTTTCTTCCTCTGCCAACAGCTTCACAAATGCTGAGAATCCATATTTGGTGCAAGTGCCAAATCCTTCAGAGAAATATCTTTTAATATAGAATTGGAAGAAATCAAGAACATGCAGTTGATAAAGATGTCAAGGGTTATGGGGGGAAGGCAGGAGAATGGGGTTAGGAGGGAGAGATAGGTCCGCCATGATTGAATGGCGGAGATGACGATGGGCCGAATGGCCTAATTCTGCTCCTATCATTTATGACTTTATTACGTTATATGTGACAGGGAGTACGGACGCTTCATGTTTCCAGTAACCTGTGTTTAATCCTAACTTCTAGTTCTGTCTGCATGGTTTGGCACATATAGTCTGTGATCACAAGGATTTCCTCTGGGTGTTCCAGTTCCCATCCCAAAACCCATATTGCTAGGTTAATTGGCTTCTGTAAAATTACACCAATATAAAAATATGAGAGAATAATTTGGATATTCAGTCAGAACCTTTTTCCCAGGATTGGAATATCAGATACTGGAAGGCATAGCTTTAAGGTGAGTGGGGCATCATATAAAGGAGTTGTGCAGGGCAAGTTTTTTTACATGAAGGATGGTGTGTGCCTGGAACATGCTGCTGGTGGTAGTGGAGGCAGATATAATAGTGGTGTTTTAAATACTTTTGGATAGGCAAGTGGATATGCAGGGAATGGAGGGATATGGGTTATGTGCAGATATATAAGTTGGTCTTGGCATTATGTTCGGCATGACCATTGTGGGCTGAAGGGCTTGTCCCTGTGCTGTACTGTTCTATGTTCTATGCAGCTGTGTGGTAGGCGAATCAGGGTGAAGTTGATGCATATGTGAGAGAAAATGGGGTGCAAGGAAGTAAGTGGGGGAATGGGGTAGATGGGGTTTTGCCGAACATCGGCATTGGCTTGATAAGACAAATGGCTACCTTTTTTTCTGATGATAAAGCAAAACAAAAAGCCTGGTTAAGACTATTGTTAGTTGTTAAAATCAGTGAGAACCAGGCTGTTTAAGCCAGTGTCAGAAGGTAAGTGAAAATTAAAATAAGATTGGCAGAAGAGAGCAGATGAGAAAAAAATAGCTGCCAACATAAATGGGAATCCAAATGTGTTTAATAATATAAGTAGTGAAAAGCTTTTACATGGAGGAGTAGGGATCCATTAAGAACAAAAATGGGTACTTGCTCATGGATGGTGTGGGTAGTTTTGAGATTGTTTTTATCTGTCCTCACCAGGAAGGAGGTTGCATCCAAGGGTGGCACAGTGGTGCAGCAGTAGAGCTGCTGCCTCACAGCGTCAGAGACTCAGGGTCAATCCTGACTAAAGGTGCTGTCCGCGCGGACTTTGTAAATTCTCCCTGTGACCGCGAGGATTTTCTTTGGGTGATCTGGTTTCCCTCCACATTCCAGAATCGCAGGTTGATTGGCTTCAGTAAATTGCCCCTCCTGTGTAGGATATGAAAATGGGATTACATAAAACCAGCGTGGGCGGGTGTTTGATGGTTGCCTTGAAGTAGATAAACCACCAGAGTTCATCCTGCAATTTTGAGGGAAGTACTGGAAGAAATTATGGGAGCGTTGTTCATAATTTTCCGGAGCATTTTGGATAGAGGAGCTGTGCCAGAATAGTGATGGGTAACAAATTTTACATTCTTGTTCAACAAAAAGTGTGAGGATATGCCCTGCAATTGCAGACACTTTATTTTAAGCGTGATAATGGCGGGGTTTTGGAAACATTATTTTAGAGTGGGATTAATGGACACCTAGAAAGAAAATGGCTTTGTTTAGAAAAGCCAGCATGGATTTGTTAAAGGCAAACCATGTCTAATCAATTTAGAATATAGAACTTAGAACAAAGTACAGCACAGAAATAAGCCCTTCGGCCTGCAGTGTCTGTGCTCAAAATGATGCCAAGATAAACTAATCTCACCTGTCGGCACATGTTTAGTTTCGTTTATTTAGTTTAGTTTAGTTTAGTTTATTGTCACATGTACCGAGGTACAGTGAAAAGCTTTTGTTGCATGCTAACCAGTTGCAGAAAGGCAATATATGATTATAATTGATCCATTTACAATGTATAGATAAATGATAAAGGAATAATGATTAGTGCAAGGTAAAGCCAGCAAAGACCGATCAAGGATAGTCCGAGGGTCATCAAAGAGGTCGATACTCCCCACGACAGAGTGGGAGAAATACTGCAACCCTGCCAGGTGTTGTCACAGGCATGTGGCTGGAGCCCTTTGTTAATGCCTCCGGTACATGGAGCATAATTTGTTCATATGATTAAAAAGAGGCATATCCCCATCAGATCAGAGATTCAACTGCTCTATCGATATCCACATAGTTGGAGTCTCTTATGAAAGAATCTCCAACAGTCCCCTCCACTGAGCGGAAATAATCATGATGCAACCCTGAACCAGGTGTTGCTCCCACAGATGTCTGATAGACACAGCTGAAAAAAGGCTTCCAAAGCCAGGAGCTCCTTTCTGGAAAAACAATTTAAGTCTGTCCAACCTCTCCTTGTAGCTAACCTCTGCTAATCCAGGCAGTATTCTGGTAAAACACTTCTGCACCATCTCCAAAGCTTCCACATCTTTCTTGTAATGGGGCAACCAAAACTGCACCCAATACTTCAAATGTGGCTGAACTAAAGTCTTATAAAACAGCATAATGACTTCCTGACTCTTATACTCAATGCCCTGACTAATGAAGGCAAACATACCGTACGCTTTCTTCACCACTCTATCTACTTGTGCTGACACATTCAGGCTGTGCCTTTTTGTCCTGTTTATGTTCTGCAATAAGGCCAATAAGCTTTCAAGAACAGAAAAAAACAGACATATTAGCATATCTGTGTGTGTGTAAGGCAACACTTGAGCCTTCATTGAATATTTTTTCTCTTTTAAAAGCACTTAAACAATCATCATGAGTGACTGGACAGGTGAAGCCTTACTAAATTGCACAAAAGACAGAGGGAAATCCTGTCATTTCTGAAACACTGGATCTAACTATCTGTTTATGTGACATTTTTAAATATTAAAAATGTCAATGTATTTTGAAATTTGACATTCTGACCCCATTTAAAACATTTTGAAAAGGATTTACTTTAGACTGTTTACATGTGGGCTTTTTTGAGGATGTCATTTTTTTTCAAGAAATAATAATAGACTTAGCTCAAGTTGGCATTTGTCACAGACACAAAAATATGGCTCTTACTGTTGTCTGTCAAATACTTGTAATATTTAAAACCATCTAGGCATTGACTTTTGCTGAAGTCCATTAGTCATTACACATGCCTGACAAACTATTTAGTGATTTATGTAAAATTATTAGCATATGATGTAGCCCCTACACTCAAGGCTTAGACATTAACACCATGTGACAGGAAGATTGCATCTCATCATGGTGAGCTGTTGTCAATCTACTTTCAGACATGGAGGGACAATCTGCGCAACCAGTCCTCAAGTTTTTTATTCTACTGTTTTAGGTAGAATTCACTCGTTAACAAGCAAGCAAATCCTGGTATCTACACCAGCCTACCGTTCCATCTGCTGACTGCACTTATGAAAATCTGAGCCCCTGGCTGTGCTTCTACTCCTTGCTTACAAGCAGAAAAAGAAGCTGGAGGATCTGGTACAGAAAGTCCTGGTCTAAGGAAACAGATGAGATCCTTCACGACTGCTTTGAGTAAGTGGGCAGATCCATATACCAGGACTGCGGCCAATCTAAGTGTGTGTGCCACAGTTGTCACAGACTTCATCAGGAGGTATGTAGAGGACTGTGTACCAAAGAAGACAATATGAGTTTCTTCCGGAATCAGAACCTTACCCCAACCAGAAATCGTAGATGAACCATGAAGTCTACTCCCAAATGAAGTCCACATTTGCAATGAGCGGTACAATAAATCTATTTATGACCTTTGTAAAGCCATCAATGATGCTAAGATCCTCCACAATACTTCCCAACACCAGTGCCCCGCAAGGCTGCATTCTCAGCCCCTCACTATATTCCCCATAACACTCATAACAGTGCGTTCAAATTCTCAAACTACATTGATACATTTTCAGATGACACCACTGTGAAGGGCTCAATCCTGAACAATGATGAGATGGAGTACTGGAGGACCGCTTGATTGTATTAATGTATAGTATTATCTAATTTAATTGGAGACTCCACAAACATATGCCGATCATTGTATCTTGATACATGCGATGCCAATACCAACCCCAGCAGCTGAGTCAGACCCTTTACAATCATTGTACCAGATCTCATTGAGCAGAAGATACATAGTTTAAGAGCACAGCTTCTTCCTTGCTGTTCAGACGATCGAAGGACCTCTCATCTGCTCAGGGTGTAGTTCTGATCTCCCAATTTACCTTATTGCCGGTCCTTGTGCTGGTTTTAATCTAAATTTTCCCTGTAGCCATACCGTTATAACACCATTATAACTATAACACTCTATCCTGCACTCTGGTATTTATCTCTTTACACTTCCCATTGCACTGGCGTAAGCTTTGTTGTACGCATTTTTAGTACGGTTTGACTGGGTAGCATGCAAAGAAAGTTTTTCCCTGTACCTCAGTTAACATGACAAAGATAAACTAATACCAATGTCAATACTAATACCAATCTTATTTGGTCTGGCCTGTAAATAAGGCAAACTGCCTCGCTTTATCCTGCCTCTTCTCTCTCTCAGCTTTCTTCCCTACAACCCTCCAATCAGTCTGAAGAAGGATCCAGACCCAAAATGTCATCTATCCATGTTCTCCAGAGATGCTGCCTGACCCGCTGAGTTACTCCAGCACTTTGTGTCCTTTTGTGTAAATCGGTAGTTCCTTGTTTCTCCACCAATGTGGTTGACTCTTCCTGAGTCCAGGAGTAATCTGAACTGGTTTGAGGAATATGATCAAATAATCCAGCACTCCTTCGGACTTTCTGGTGCTGGGCGAGGAAGCTTACTGTGTTGTCCGGTTTTGTTCTTATTAATGCTCAAGCATACTTTTAGGTTTGTTTTTTTACACTTTATACAATAATACAATAATACAATAAATGTTCCTGTAAACCAAGTGAGGTTTAAGGGTGTTGAATGTATACAAGCACGCTAGGCTCCAGCTGCAAACCTACCCATGTTCCTGACCTTGTGTCTTGGACCCCATTCCTGGCTCCAATCACACACCCATTCCATAGACTGGACCTTAGCCCTGGCTCTGATCATTGGTTCTGGCCTGACACCCAGTTTACACACTGGAATTCCGGCTCACATTCCAGCTGTGAGTGAATCAGATGCCAGACCATCAGGATTCACTGTAACTTGTTCAGGATTGAGCCCTTCATTCCCTAACTAACTTCATTGACTCCGTTGAATAAAGCAAAATGAAGCAAGATTAGCATCCTCATTCTACCAGAAAAAGTTGGACTAAAGAATCAATGAACGGGAATAATGATTTTAACCAAAAATTCTGCGAAACAGAAACAGATAAATTATTATTAGGCTTTAGCCAAAAATAAACACTTTCATTTATATCGCTCTTCGCATGACATCAGGATATACTTAGGCATGAAATCGCAAATCTGAAGATATTTAAAATATTGGTTGTTTTTCAGTTTAAATTTTAATTGTAGTTGTTGGAATGATAGTTGGTTTCCCATTTCGTACATATCCCCGATCCTTCTAATTCCGAGACTTTCCCATTGGTTATATGTCTTATCAATAAGAGATGGTTTAAATAAAGAGTTATTCGCTATTGGCATTAACAATGATAGATTTCTTAATTTTAAAGATAATTTTATTTGTTTCCAAATTCTTATTGTACCATATATAATTGGGTTCTTCTTATATATTGTGTTATTCAGTTTTTTCGGGGAGAAGAGGATCGTTCCTATATTACATGGATGACAATCCTCTTTCTCCATTTTTATCCATTCTGTCTGTTGGGCAGAACTATCCAGCCAGTAAATTATATTCTTAATATGCATTGCCCAGTAATAATACATAAAATTCGGAAGTGAAAGTCCCCCAACCTCTTTTGGTTTACATAAGTGTTTTTTTGTAATTCTATGTGATCTATAGTCCCAAATAAAATTAGTAATATTAGAGTCTAATTTAAAATATATATATTTTGGTATATATACCGGTATAGACTGAAATAGGTATAGTAATTGTGGTAGGAAGATCATTTTTATTGCATTTATTCTACCTAATAATGATAAAGGAAGTGTTTTCCAAAATTTAATCAGCGTATTAAGTTTATTTAATAAAGGTATAAAATTAGCGTTGAATAACTTTATATTTTCTAGTAATCTGAATACCCAAATATTTAAATTTTTCTGTTGCGATTTTAAAGGGGAACTTCAATAAGTGTGTAGGTTCTTGAGGTTTTAATGTCATGATTTCACTTTTATTCCAGTTTATTCTATATCCAGAAAAAGACCCAAATTCCTCTATTAAATTTAATAAATTTGGTATGCTCGTTTGTGACTTTGTAATATATAAAAGTATATCGTCTGCATATAATGAGATTTTATTCTTTGAGTCCCTGGTATTATAGCCCTGAATATTCGGATGAATTCTTATACTTTCAGCCAGGGGTTCTATCATAAGGGCAAATAGCAGGGGTGATAACGCACATTACCCCTTGATAGTTGAAATTTTTGAGATAACATGTTGTTAGTTAAAATTCTTGCCATCGGTTTATCATACAATAATTTTACCCATGTTATAAAATTCTCTCCCATATTAAATTTTTGCAGTACTTTATATAAGTATTGCCACTCTACCTGATCAAATGCTTTCTCTGCATCCAAAGAAATAATTGATATATCTTCTTCCTCTACTTTATGCGAGTACATTATATTAAACAGGCGTCTCAAATTATTAAATGAGTATCTTTTGGGAATAAACCCCGATTGATCAGGGCTTATCAATTTACTAATATATTTGTTTAATCTTCTTGCTAAAGTCTTTGCTAAGATTTTCTGATTTGTATTTAAAAGTGATATAGCTCTGTATGAGCCCGGATCTTCTAAATCTTTATCTATTTTTTTTTTTTTTGGAATAAGCGTAATAGTTGATTCTGTTAGTGTTTCAGGTAGTTTGTTTTCTTTAAAAGCATGGGAGTATAAATTAAATAAATAAGGGGTCGTTATCTCATGAAATTTTTTATAAAATTCATTACTAAAACCATCTGGTTCCGGTGTCTTACCATTTTTCAACAATTTTATTGTTTCACCTATTTCTTTGATTGTAATTTGAGCTTCAAGTTTCTCTTGTTCCAAAAGGTCCAGTTTTGGAAGATTACAGTTATCTAAAAATGTTTTAATTTTACTATCTTCTATTTTAATTTTAGATGTGTATAAATTTTGGTAAAATTGAGCAAATCTATTATTAATATCTTCGCATGACATCAGGATATACTTAGGATATTCACAGCCAGTGAAATGTAGTTACTGTAATAGAGTATTACAAAAAAGTGAAATATTTCAAGATGCTGCAAACTGGATTTTGAATGACACAGATTATCCAAGGTCGTGAGCTAACATGAGCCTCAATAGTTCATGTGAAAATCGTCACAGCATTGCTCCAGACAATGAAGGCCACCACCGATGACCAGCATGGATAACCTAGTCATGTTGGTTAACTCTGAAGGCTTGTTATGTGTACTAGGTGGAGGTTGACTGTAATGCTAGCATCAAAATAAGTACCACGTACAGTTCTGCAATGGATATAGTCATGGGCCCTTTGGCCAAATTCATCCATGCACACTAATATGCCCATCTAAGCTAGCCCCATTTGCCTGTGTTTGCCCCATATCCTTCTAAACCTTTCCTATCTGTGTACCTGTCCAAGTGTTCAGAATGTTTAAGAAGGAACTGCAGATGCTGGAAAATCGAAGGTAGACAAAAGCGCTGGAGAAACTCAGCGGGTGCAGCAGCATCTATGGATCGAAGGAAATAGGCAACGTTTCGGGCCGAAACCCTTCTACAGGCTGAACCAGAAGTGTTCAGAATCATGTGTTAAGATTTTTTTTTAAATACTGCATTGTTAAAATGGCAAAAGGATGTTCTCTGTTGAATTATTAATACTATTCATCTATTTAGAGTATTACTGACATAGTTTCCTATTTATAATGAGCAAAGAACAATATTTCTCATAAGCACCTCAGGCTTTCACTAAGGATTCTTTGTTTTCTTTAACAGATAATGTTGTTTCCTCAGCCATACGTTTTGAACCATTGCCACGAGAGTGATGTCAAATAAATAGAATAACTGGTGCTATTAATAGATGCCATAATGAGTCAATCTCTGTTGACATACATTGTTGCCATTCTATTAGACTGAATCAATAATTACATGATTACTTAATCTTCCATTTTTTGGCTCCTCCAATGTGGACATAAACATTTAATGGAAAAGAGGGAAAAGTTTGGTTTGGACTGTTTTTAACTTCAAAACGAACTGGAATTGGAATTCACCTCTCTTTCCATTGCTTTAACAATTTCCATGATTTTAAGACTGTGAACAAAATAAAAGGGAGCTTTTTTGCATATTCTACCTGACCTTCTTCAGTTCATGATATATACTTAAATGAGTTCAAGATTCTCAACTGTATACATTAAGAATTATCTTTGGTAGCTGATAATTGAGGCAGGAACATAATGCTTTCGGAAACGACTCTAGGCTACTTCTTAGCATTTAATATTGTAATCATTTAGTACTGTTTATTCTAGCCCACTTATAGGAGCGAGCTTTACTCTTTAGAACATAGAACATGGAACATAGAACATAGGAAAGTACAGGGTCTGAAGAAGGGCCTCGAAGAAACGTCACCCATTCCTTCTCTCCAGAGATGATGCGTGTCTCGTTGAGTTACTCCAGCATTTTGTGATCTACCTTCGATTTAAACCAGCATCTACAATCATTTCCTACACATAGGAAATTACAGTGCAGGAACAGGCCCTGTGACCCACAATGTCTGAGCTGAACATAATGTAAAGATAAATTAATTTTATCTGCCTGCACATGATCCATACCTCTTCAGATTAAAAACTCAACCTATTTAAAATAGTAAGATTAAACGAGAACTTACCAGTTTGAAGTTTGATCTTTATTTTATGGGGAGTTACGTTGAGGGATTACGTGAAGAAGGGCGTCAGCCCGCAAGCGCGTCAATCTTCAAAGCAGTGGTGTGAAATCACAGATAACAGATGATGAACTGAATATAGTAAGATTCGAGAAACTAGAACTACCAGCTGATCTTTATGAGTGAGGGTAGGGAGCGGAGGGCCCTAAGGAGGAGTCATAATATATATGGCTCCATCTTCATCCTTCATACATCCGAATGAGAGGACTTATGCAACCTGAACCAGGAGCTGCCTCAGGAATGTGTGCATGTATTTTAGCACCATCTCCATCACTGCCTTCACCCGAATGGGAGGAATGGCAACCCTGAACCAGGGGTTGCTTCAGGCACATGTGAATGTGAAGTTAATCAAGGGTGACCCAATATCTCGACATTCGTGCAAAACAGTGTAATCTGTTACCACACGTAACTAGTCTATACACCCCGTGTGAGTTCTGTATCCGTCCTCAGGTTTTGATTCCATCCTTGAATATGGAGGATAGGACTGCTGAGGTGCGTGGATTGCACAATTTCCCTCAGGCCGGCTTGGGCATTGGCCTAAAAGACCTCTGCCCAGAGGATCAGCTTTCAAGCTGCCACCAGCTTCAGTGAAACCACTTACTGCCGATGGAGGCGTTGGGGCGTAGTTGCCGCAAACGATGAGGCTTTTGCTCGTCGTTGGTAACTTGACTGGTCTGACCGCTTCACTACCTCATCCAGGTTTCTTGCCTGGCTAGGTCTTTTCCAAGGAGAAGATTCGGCGGCTGGACATTGCTGGCCTCGCGCTCCCCAGATAGCGCTGTTCACTGCCGGCACTCTGTAATGATGTGACGTGGGGTCATAGATGCTTACCAAGCTCCAGGTTTTCCACCGTAGGCTGGAAGCCAACTCTCCCTTGCAGCGGCTCGTCCATTTGTGTGGATATTGCAATCCTTAATGTCATGACAGAATTCTGACCTCACGCATGCACTCCAGTATGTTTCACGGACATATTTCTGAATTTGCAGTCATACACTCACTGCCTACGCTCCTCTCCTCAGAGAAGGAGATATAATGCAGCCCTGCAACAGGCGCTGCTGCAGGTGTCACGCAGCTGGCGTGTCGTGGAAAATTCCCTCACGGCATACCACCAAACTGCGACTGCCTAGCTTCCCTCCTCAGAGAGGGAGATATAATGCAGCCCTGTACCAGGCACTACCGCAGGCCCCCGAGACCCGTGCTGATATTACTCCCTTCTTTGGAGTATCAGGTGGAGCATCTCCCCATGAGATGCTCTATCCGGCAAAGAAAATGGCCAAAGACGCTCCCACTGCAGTAGGTGAATCCTCCTGGCCGGACTAGTTTGAAGATTAACCAGCCTGCCGAGCCGGTATTTCCCAGGGAGCCGGGATTCCCCGAGGCTTTCGCAGCCAGCGGTCACCATGGCCGGGTTTCCCCAGAGCCGAGTTTTCCTTTGTGGAGCCGGTATACCCCGTGATCTCTGCAGCCGGGTTGACCCCTAGCTGGGTTCCGCTCGCGGAGATGAGATTTCCCGCGGTCTCCGCAGCCAGGTTTCCCCGCGGAGTCGGGATTCCCCGGAACGACATCCAGCAGGAACTCTGTCGAGAGCTTCCTGCAAGGTAAAAACACAACCTGAAAAATAAGTTTGAAACTTACCTTCAGGTTTGAAACTTACCGCTGGAGGAGCAGCGCGCCTGCCAGCCAGTCGCGCGACATGCGTTAGACGTAATGACGCGCATACGGGCTGACGGGCTTCTTCACGTAGTCACTCACGTGACTCCGAAGTAAAATACCTCAAGCTTATGTTGGAGCAGCATAGTGACTACTCAGCTGATATGGGTAGTTTACCTCATATTATTGGTTATAATTTATTACAATATTGATCATTCTATATTTATCCGTATGTTATTGCATTAGTGGGCCTGTAAAGATGCAGCAAGTAAGAATTTAATTGTTCCTTAGCCTGTACTTAGGACAATTCATCACTCTTGACACAACCAACATTTCACCATATATATCTATACTATTACTAAAACTCTCATCTTGACCACTGCGTTGTAATTAAATTTGCGCAAAACGATCCCCTATAGCGCTATGATTTTTTGCCACCTTACTCACCATTCTCCTCTGCTGCAAGTCAAATATGTTCTGTTCCGATTGATGAAATAGTACAAAAGTTATGAAGGTTTAAATATCGTAAAAACCGCCCCTTCCGGAACCTGCTGTCAATAACGCGGCGAGAGGAATAAAAAGCTGAAGGGGTGCAGTGTATTGAGCAGCTTGTGGGGATTAAGTGGCTCGCGGGAAGTCAGCGTCTCGCGGGGAGTCAGCCGTTCAAGGAGGCTCAGCAGCTCGAGGGCTGCTTCTGCGGCAACCAGCACGACCAGCCAGAAGTTGCTGAGTTGAACCTCTGAGTGAAGCCGGAGTGTGACCGGGAACTGCTGCATGAGGCCGAAAGCTGAAGGTGCGGGGTGAGCAGAGTGCAAGCTCCCCACACCCCCCTTCCTCCTCCCCCCACCTCCCCTTCCCCCACCCCACTTTCCCCACACCCCCCCTTTCCCACATCCCTCCTTTCCCTACACACACCCTGTCCCCACACCCCCTCCCCCAATCCCCCCTCCCCCACACGCCCGCTCCCCCACACGCCCCCTCCCCCACACGCCCCCTCCCCCACACACCCTCCCCCACACACACCCCACAACCCCCCTCCCTCACATACACCCCTCCCCCCCCCCCCACACTCACCCCTCCCCGCCCCCCCTCCACCCCCTCCCCCACCCCACTGCACACACCCTCTCCCTCCACCCCTCTCCCCCACATCCCCCTCCCTCACACACCCCCTCCCCTGAGTGGTGGAATATTGCTTTGGGGGAACGGGTTGCGTTGGAGAAACAGGTGAGTGGTGGAATATTGCGTTGGGGAATGGGTTGTGTTGGGGGGACCAGGCCTCCCGTGTGACTGGGACCCAACGGGTCCCACTTAGTCTAGTTAATTATTACAGCCATCCTCAAGGCTGTGGTTTTTCAGAATCTATGGTTGGGTCCAATGTTTCTTGGAAACTCCCAAAAGTACATCAGTTTTAGTAGATAATCATAATTCTTTCATGTTGAACATTTGCAAACAGCCAGACCCATCAAACTGTAATGGGCTAAATGACCTGTTGCTGTTGGGTTGAGCGACTGGTTGAGGGATGTGTGAAGCTTGACACCAAGCGAATTCTCTTCAAAATTGTCTTCTGATGTCTCTTAAATTCACTGTTAAACCAGTGGGAGAGGAAATGATCCTAAATCACCAAAGAAAAGTAACATGCTTCAGGATTAAACCTTGTATTGCAGACACCTGGGCTGGGTTTAAAACATTTGTGAATAATAAAGATGCATTTTCCACACTTAATGGATAGTAGTTTAGCTGTCGCACTGCAGTAACAGCTAGAAGGCTGTAGGTTCATGCATCCACTCTCCAGAGATTTAACTACATAATCTTTAGCGACATTCCCACTAAAGTGCCGTCTATAGGATGAGGTGTTCGACCACATGCCCCATGAGTTAGCTGCAAAGGAACCCATGGCAGTATTTCAATGAATAGCAGATTTGTTCTCTCCAGTAACCTGACTAATATTTATTCTTTCACCAGCACCTAAAACTGATTACATGGCTGTTATTATGTTTCCATTTGTCAGATCTTACAATTTGAAAATCGGCTGTCAAATGTCCACATTATAACTATGGCTGCATTTCAACTAAATTCTGCTTTATCAACTGCAAGGGACTTTAAGATGTCCTGAGGTTGTGAAAAATGAATGTCCTTTCTTTCTTTGCTTTCTCTCAGTGATCAATCCAAGATTTCAATGACAAGCACGACGTGAGGAGGGCTCTGACACGGATGAACACGAGGAAAGCTGCAGGCCCCGATGGCATCTCGGGGCGAGTACTCAAGTCCTGTGCTACGCAGCTAGCTCCGGTGCTCACTACAATATTCAACCTCTCCCTGGACAAGTCCATGGTCCCTGCCTGCTTCAAAAAATCCATCATTGTACCGGTACCAAAAAATGCCTCCCCAGCCTGTCTGAATGACTACCGTCCGGTGGCCCTTACCTCGGTAGTCATGAAATGCTTTGAGAGGCTGGTGAAGAAACATATCTGCGCCTTCCTCCCTCGGAACATGGACCCGTTGCAGTTCGCATTCCGTCCGAACAGATCCGCGGACGATGCGGTCTCCCAGGTTTTGCACACCGCTCTCTCTCATCTTGACAGCCAGAAGGGGGGCTACGTGAGGATGCTGTTCATAGACTTCAGTTCAGCCTTCAACACGATAGTCCCCACCAGACTGGCCGGGAAGCTACTGGAATTGGGGCTCAACACCTCCCTGTGTGCCTGGGCCCTGGACTTTCTCACCGCCAGGCCCCAGGTAGTCAAGATGGGAGGAAATACATCGAAGTCCCTCACCCTGAGCACAGGATCGCCCCAGGGTTGCGTCCTCAGCCCCCTATTGTACTCCCTGTACACACATGACTGTGTGGCTAGGTTCAGCTCCAACTCAATAATTAAGTTTGCTGATGACACTGTGGTGATGGGCCTGATCTCAGACAACGATGAGAAGGCCTACCAGGAGGAGGTGGCTGATCTGGCACTCTGGTGTCAGGACAACAGCCTCCTCTTGAACATCAAAACAACGAAGGAGCTGATTGTGGACTTTAGGAGGGCACATCATCCGAGGACGTACACACCATTGAGGATAAATTGGGATCCTGTGGATAGGGTGAGTGTTTTAAATAACTGGGAGTCCACATCTCTGACGATATGACATGGACATCACACGCCGCAGCACTCGTGAGTAAGGCAAGGCAGCGCCTTTACCACCTCAGGGAATTGAGGAAATTCAGAGTGTCTCCGAGGATCCTCCAGTGCTTCTACGCAGCGGCTGTGGAAAATATCTTGTCCGGAAATATTACCATCTGGTTTGGGAATTGCTCTGCCCAGGACAAGAAGGCTCTGCAGAGAGTAGTGCGTTTGGCCGAACGCACTATGGGAACTTCACTCGCCCCCCTGCAGGAACTATACATCAGGAGGTACAACTCCAGGGCCAATAAAATCATGGGAGACCCCTTCCACCCCAGCAACGGACTGTTCCAGCTGCTACGATCAGGCAAACGCCTCCGTTGCCATGCTGTGAGAACGGAAAGGTTGAGAAGGAGTTTCTTCCCAGAGGCCATTCGGACTGTAAACTCCTATCTCACCAGGGACTAACTTTACTGAACGTTTTTCCTTCCAATATTTAATATGTAAAATAATATGTGTGTGTTCATGATAGTTTGTTTGGTTGTTTGTTTGTTTGTCTTTTTGCACAAAGTCCGCGAGCATTGCCACTTTTCATTTCACTGCACATCTCGTATGTGTATGTGACGAATAAACTTGACTTGACTTGACTTGAGAAAATGTAACTTTACTGTGTAGGAAGGAACTGAAGATGCTGGTTTAAACCGAAGATCGACACAAAAAGCTGGAGTAACTCAGCGGGATAGGCAGCATCTCTGGAGGGAAGGAATGGGTCGAGACCCTTCTTCAGACTGAAAGTCATGGAAAAGGGAAACGAGGGATATAGACTGATGATGTGGAGAGATAAAGAACAATGAATGAAAGATATGCAAAAAAAAGTAATGATGGTAAAGGAAACAGGCCATTGTTAGTTGTTGTTTAACGTTAGTACCTCCACCAATGTAAAGCACTTTGGCCAATGAGAGTTGTTTTTTAAATGTGCTATATAAATAAAAGTGACTTGACTTGACTTGTTTGTTGGGTGAAAACGAGAAGCTGATTGACGAGTGGGGGAGTGATCGTGAGAGAGAGGGAATGCCGGGGTTCAATCAATAATCATACGACTGGGCTGTAAGCTGCCCAGTGAAATATGAGATGCCGTTCCTCAAATTTGCGTTTAGCCTCACTCTGACAATGGAGGAGACCGAGGACAGAAAGGTCAGTGTGGGAATGGGAAGGAGAATTAAAGTGTTTTAAGATTACTGTTGTGTTGGCCTCAGATCAAATAAGCAATAAACAAAACCTTTGTTAAGTTGCCAATGTCTATCCACTGGTGGTTAACCAGAACGGTTGACCCAGGCAATCTCACCATAACACTGTCAAAGCTCATGAAAAAACATGCAGACAATTACGGGGCATTCTGCTAATCAATATGGTTTGTGCTTTAGAATCACTCTTGTGGCAAACTTTATTTTAAATCAATGCTTAAAAATAGCCAATGGTCTATGATCATGGACATGATAAAGAGTGCCATATATTATTAAATGGGCATAATTAAAATTCAAAAATAAGAAACCATTTCCCTACAGAAAAAAAACACAGGCCACACAAAACAAGACAGGAAAGAAAGCAAAGTTAAAGTTAAAGATATTTGGGTTTTTTGCGATGTTTATGTAGCAGGAAGGGATGAGTCTTTGTGAATTACAAAGTGTGTGATATTTTGCTTAAAGTGTTTAGTTTAGTTCAGGTTAGTTTCAAGATACAGCATGGATACACGCCCTTCGGCCCACCGAGCACGCCAACCACCGATCACCGTTCACACGAGTTATATGTTATCCCAATTTTGCCTACACTCCCTGCACACTAGGGTCAATGTACAAAGACCAATTAACCTACAAACCCACATGCCTTTGGGATATGGGAGGAAACTGAAGTGTGGAATTTGCTGGAGCTCATCAGGTTAAGTGGAGGTCACCTTAGCATTATGTGACTAAATCCAATAAATAATGTCATATGCAAAGGAGTACGGGCGTGCCAGATGTTTCTTTACACCTTTGTGTCAGATTGTGATGATACCAATAATCTACATTCATAATGAAATCCTATTTGAGGTTTGACTCCCAAGGTGACTCAAAATGTTCTCCCACCCTTTGACACATGAAACTGGAAACACAAAAGCATAGCCACATCCTTCCTTGTATGAATGATTTGCAATTATATAGGACTTTGGTGAAACTACATCAGCAATTTTGTGTACAGATCTGGCCTCATAGCCACGGTAGGATAAACGTCCAATAGTGTAGCAAAGGTTCACCAGATTCATTCACGGTCTGTGGGGTTGTCAATTGAGAGGTTTAACAGTCTAGGCCAGTACTCCGTTGAGATGGAGAATGGAAGCTAATCTCATTGCAAATTATTAAGGAACATCAGAGAATTCATGCAGGGATGATATTTCCATTGGTTGGATGATTAAAGCCATAAGTTCCAGTCACAAATTAAATGTAGAAACAAGGAACTGTAGATGCTGGTTTACTCAAAAGGACACTAAAGTGCTGTAGGAGCATTTCAGGAGGACATGGATAGGTGAAGTATTGGGCCAGGACCCTTAATTAATAAATTAAGTGGGGAGCAATTCAGGACAGAGATCAGTAATGTTTTTATCAACTAGAGGGTGGTGAAGTTTTGGAATTTTTTACTGAAGAGGGTTGTACAGGTTCAGTTACCGACAGGAACAGGTAGACTTTTAGATAGTAAAAGAATCAAGAAATATGAGGATTGGGAAGACACAAAATGCTGGAGTAACTCAGGCAGCATCTTTGGAGAGAAGGAATGGGTGATGTTTCGGGTCAAGGCCCTTCTTCAGACTTGGTTTGGGTAGGCAAGTGGTAGAAATCGCCCATGATCTTGATGAATAGCATCAAAGGCTCCAGAGTCCTGCTCTTGCTTCTCCATCCAACGATTTGTGATTAATAAAACTGATGTGACTGAAGATGAATAAAACTGAAGTGTAGACTTCATAAGGTCATAGGTGCAGAATTAGGCCATTCGGCCCATCGTCTACGCCATTCAATCATGGCTGATCTATCTCTCCCTCCTAACCCCATTCTCCTGCCTTCTCCCCATAACCCTTGATACCCATACTAATCAAGAATCTATCTACATCTGCCTTAAAAATATCCATTGGACAGCAGTCTGTGACAAAGAATACCACAGATTCACCACCAGAGGCACGGCAAAATCTGATTCAGATAGGCCCGATTTTTCAGCATTATGTCTTCTTGTGAATTCCAATTGGAAAAATGTACCTTTCTCTTTAATGGCTTGGTTTAGAGATACAGTGCGGAAACAGGCCCTTCGGACCACTGGGTCCGCACTGACCAGTGATCCCCGCATATTAACACTATCCTACACATACTAGGGACAATTTACACTTATACCAAGCTAATTAACCTACAAACCTGTATGTCTTTGGAGTGTGAGAGGAAACCAAAGATCTCAGGAAAAAAAACATGTGGTCTCAGGGAGAATGTACAAACTGCTTACAGACAGCACCTATAGTCGGGATCGAACCAGGGTCTCCAGCGCTGCAAGTGCTGTTAGGCAGCAACTCTCCTGTTGTGCCACCGTAAGCTCAAGTTGCCTTCCCCTTTTCCTGATTACGTTATTGCAATAAACATGGGGAACCAAAGAATGTGTTGGTTGACTATTGAAAGTTCAACCTATTTCTGCTCTTAGAGTAAGCTAAAGGAACATCCATTGACAAAGGCAAAATAATTAACATCAACCTCAACCAGTTATACCATCTCCTTCTGATAAGCTTCCACTGGAATTAATTGGATAACGAGACAAAAGTAATTGCTCTTATAAATTCCAGTAACGAGCACCAATTTGAGTGTACTAATAGACCTGCCAGAAGTAATGGACCTCCAGTTGTGCAGCTTCTTGGCTGGTTGGCCCCTTTACACTTGCATATTAATTTCCCATCTAAGTGCATTTAAATGCTCATTCAGTGGGCTTCTGGAGATAAGAGGATTGAAATAGTTACCTGAAACCATCAATGCAAAAGATTGTGCAATCCCGATTCTCTTTCTCTGACTGCAGGATTAATTACAAGAAATTTTGGAAAACATCCGGTTTCCTCCCACATTGCAAAGAGGTGTAGGTTTGTAGGTTAATTGGCTTCTGTAAATTGTAAATTGTCCCTAGTGTGTAGGATAGTTTTAGTGTACGGGGTGATTGCTGGTCGACGTGGACTCGGTGACAAAGGGCCTGTTGCCACGCTATGAGAAAGGGTGGCATGCTGGTGCAGCAGTAGAGTTGCTGCCTGACAGCCCTGGAGACCCAGGTTCGATCCCGACTAGGGGTGCTGTCTGTACGGAGTTTGTACGTACTCCCTGTGACCGTATGGGTTTTCTCAAAGATCTTTGGTTTCCTCTCACACTCCCAAGATGTACAGGTTTATTGGTTAATTGGCTTGGTGTATGTGTAAATTGTCCCCAGTGTGTGTTGGATAGTGTTAGTGTGCGAGGCTCGCTGGTCAGTGCGGACTCAGTGGGCCGAAAGGCCTGCTTTCCCGCTGTATCTAAACTAAACTAAACGCAGGCTTGTTTTTGGAGCATGGCATTATGAATTTCTCCTGCAGGCAAAACACTTGTGCAGGAAATTCACCAAGCCCATCCAAACAATCCTGCTCTAATGAATCCATAACAGAATTGAGTACAGGACCAACGGGAGGAAACAAAAAGCCAAGGCAATGACAACTTGGTAAAGCGTGAAAGCACACGGAACTGAAACCGCCAAAGGCTGCATTGCAGCTAACCACAACTGGGTTATCGCAGGGGAATTAGTGAGGGGGAAAAAGTACCTACAGAGAACACATTGTGTCAGAAGCAAACAATTTTCCATGCTGACAAACACAAGTGGCATCAGGGTTGAAAGAGAGAGAAGCTGCCTCACAGGGCTTGCATTCTGCTATGCATCGCTCAGTCACCAACTTGTATGGGAGTAGAGTGTCCCTTCAATTTGTCAAACGTTGAGCGTTTATCTCTACTGTTATGAGCTTGTTATTTATTGACTTTGAATGTGTTCAAAACAAACTAACTTGGTTTCCATATTCAGGAAAACTAATGGCCATTTCCAGCAACGTTGGGCCTCATCAAATAACTGGTGGGTATTATCGAGTCAATGAACAGGAGTGACATGTATGAAAGGAACCTGAATGAAAATAGCTTTTCCAAATGATAGTCAATGCAACTTCAGAAAGAACAAACCTTGCTTGTCCAAACCCATTCATTTAATTCGATAAATAACATCATAAATCAATGGGCAAACTATTTGTAGTCTGTGGGTCTAATCTGTGAAAGATGTATATATTTTCAGCAATGATCATCTTTATAGTTATTGGTTTTATCAGATAAGGTATGAAGATATTCTCTAATTGGAAGTTCCTGAGCCTACCAGCTTATGAGAACACTGTTTCTACTCCTGCACTCTGGAGTCAATTATTTGACTCCTCTTGTTTTGCTTTCAATAGGTCACGAATCTATTGCTGATATTTTTTGTTGCAGATCTGTTAAAATGTGTTTTATGCTGCAATTATTTCCATTAATAAAAAGCACCGTTGCATAGACAGGTTGTTAGTATGACTCACAACCCCTTATCAGGAGTTCTGGTTGGCTGTCTTTCAACCAGCTTGGGTGGTCCTACCAGAAGTTGTTTTTTCTTCCAGAAAAGGATGTAATGGTCATTGAGATATGGCAAGGTATAGTGAAGGTGAAAGTAAGGGATAAGATGGACATCAATAAAGGAAGTTCAAATCTGGCAAAGATAGTTTGCACTTGGACTGAAAGTATAGAAGGTCAAAATGGTTCAATATAGAGAAGTTGAAGGAAGTTTACTTTGTATGTAGAAATGGCTTGGATTTGTTTTGCATGGATAAAATGGAATTTGCCCAGTACGTTGAAATAAAGTGTAATTAATTTATTGTTCATTATGATAAAAAAAACACAAGGTAACAATAAAGTTAACAGAATGTTCAACACCAGATTTTTTTTAAACTTAAATTTCTCAAGAAATGGTGAAATTGCAAAGTTAAAGAAGAGTTGCAACCTGAAACGTCGCCCATCCTTTTTCTCCAGAGATGCTGCCAGTTCCACTGAGTTACTCCAGCATTTTGTGTCTAAGGTGCATAGAGCATTTGAGCCCAGGATACTGACCACATTGAGCAATATGTAAAGGATGTGATGAGACAATGATGGTGATGGTATCTCTGAAGACAATCATCAAATGAGTCAGATGGCTTCCTTGTCCCAAAATTATCTGCAATCTAATTGCTGCAAGGGCATAAGCATACCTGTTTGGTCCTCTTTTAAACTACATTTGATATTTGCAAGGAAGACAACATATCTTTTGTTTTTGCTCAAGGACAAAAGAGACAGCAGATGCTGAAATTTAGAACAAAAACAAAATGCCGGAAGAAATCAGTGGGTCAATCAACATCCATGAAAGCAAGAGGTGGTGTGGTGATATTTTAGGGCAAGAAGCTGCTCCATTTTTGCTCATTGAAATATCACTTGACATAGGGTCCCGAAGTCATACAGTGTGGAAACAGGCCCTTTTTGGCCAAACTTGCCCATGCTTGCCAAGCTGTCCCATCTAAGCTTGTCCCATTATCTACAGTATATTTGGTACTTCTCAATCTAAGCCTCTCCTGTCCATGCACCTGTTCAAATTTTAAATGTTGTTATTGTATCTGAAATGTTGTCAGTCACTACCTCTGGAACTGGTTCCATACACCCACCTTCTGCTGTGTGAAAAAGTTGCCCCTTAGATTCCAATTAAATCTCTCCTCTCACCTTAAATCTATGCCTTCTGGTTCTTGATTTCCCTACCTTGGAAAAAATATGGTGCATTCACCATATCTATTCCCCTCATGATATTATGTACCCCTATAAGATCACCTCTCAGCTGCCTGTGCTCCAAGGAATAAAGTCCTAGCCTGCCCAACCTCTCCCTATAGCTCTGGCCCTTGAGTCCTGGCAACATCCTCGTACATCTCTGCACTCTTTCCAGCTTAATGGCATAATTCCTATAGCAGTGTGACCACGGGGCCTGTGATCTTTAACACCGTGGAGCCCGTGGTCTCCGGTAAGAAGTGGTTGACTCGGGTGCTCCGTGGAGTGTTCCAATCCGTCCCAGCGCCGGAGTCCCGATCATCCCGATGAGAGGGCTTGGACATTGGACCATCGGCAGCGGCGACTGCGGAGCTTTCAAGGCCCCGACCACCACGGGTGAACAAAGGAGGAAGATGACTGAACTTTATTGCCTCCCATCACAGTGAGGAATGTTGATTCCACTGTGGTGGATGGTTATGTTACATTTATTTTATGTGTGTATTGTGTTCTTTTCACTTAGTATGGCTGCATGGTAACTGAAATTGCACTGTACCTTAGTTAGTTAAGTGACAATAAACACAAACTTGAACTTGAACTTGAAACCTGAACACTATATTCTAAGTGTGGTTCACCAATGTCTTTTATTACTGTAACTCAACGTACACACGTTCTATACTCAATTGGTGGTTAGAGAGGAATATACTCAATTCCCTGACTGATGAAGGCCAGCGTGCCCAAAGCCTATTTCCCCATTCTATCGAAAGGTAACTTGCAGTTTGTGGCATTATGGCTCTCCAGCAGCACCCTGATAGAATTTATTAGGATTCATGTTACAGCCATTATATTGGCTTCTTACTTGCTCTGGTCACATCCGCACGTTTAATTTTTATATTTCTGGAATGCCACTCGCTCTGCAAATGTTAGGTCACTATTTTTTTATTTGTCCTGATGCTTTACTAATTTTCTTCCTCAATAATACTTTGCTTTATAAGTTCATAATGTTCATAAGTGATAGGAGCAGAATGAGGCCATTCGGCCCATCAAGTCCACTCTGCCATTCATTCGTGCCGAATCTATCTTTCCCTCTCAACCCCATTCTCCTGCCTTCTCCCCATACCCCATGACACCCTTACTAATCAATTATTGTATTAGTGACAAATGTGTAGGAAAAAACTGCAGATGCTGTTTTAAATCGAAGATAGATACAAAATGCTGGAGGAGCTCAACTGGACAGGCAGCATCTCTAGAGATGCTTCCCTCCCATTCCTTCTCTCCAGAGATGCTGGCTGTCCCACTGAGTTACTCCAGCATTTTGTGTCTATCCTCAATTGTATTAGTGTCCACTGGTTTTGCTGTTCACTATATTAAGGCTCTCGTGCTTAAAGAGTACATATTATTAGCAAGAGTGCGCTTGAGATGAGATCGTTTTGAGGGAGCCTAAGAGTGTTTTGTAATGGGAACTCGACCTGGATCAGTTGGAATAGCATGGTGCGCACACTCTCTATTTATCATGATAGGACACCATAGAATTATGCCAGATGAGCAGCAGGGAGCATCTGGCTCAGAGCTCATTCTGCCTGTTACCACAGCATGAGATTTCATACAACCGCATCCTACCAAGCCACCCAGGAGCCACCAGGCAGTCTGGGGCACACACGTATCTCGGAGAAGTGGCAGCCACTTTGATTAAGGGCCTGTCCCACTGCGGCGACCTAATTTGCGAGTTTAGAAGAGTTTTGCTCTCGACTCAAACTCACAGCATGGTCGACACGTGGTCCTAAGGAGGTCCTCGGAGGTCACTGGAACTCTCCTTCATGCTCGAGGGAAGTTCCCGCATACTCGCGGCCTTAGTTTGGTCGAGGAAAAAATTTCAGCATGTTGAAAAATGTTCCGCGAGTAACAATTGGTCGGCATGGTTCATTTGAACTCGTAGAGCAATGGAATTGGGTCGCTAGGCAGTCGAGATAGCCGTAGGCAATCTCCTTTGCTAACTGGGCATTTTAATTGGCTCATTGGAGTTTTCAGGATCAAGGAAAACCGATCGGTAATGTTAAATGCCCACTAAACTTTATTAAAAGTTGTCTGGCTTCTTAAAAGTGTCTCCCGCGCCCCCTTCTATTCCCCCCCCCTTTCTCTCCCCCCCCCCCTTCCCTCCCCCCCCCCCTTCTCTCCCCCCCCCCCCCCCTTCTCTCCCCCCCCCCCCTTTCTCTCCCCCCCCCTTTCTCTCCCCCCCTTCTCTCCCCCCTTCTCCCCCCCCCCCTTCTCCCCCCCTTCTCTCCCTCCCCCTTCTCTCCCTCCCCCCTTCTCTCCCCCTTCTCCCCCCCTTCTCCCCCCCCTTCTCCTCCCTCCCTCCTCCCCCACTTCTCCATCCCCCTTCTCCATCCCCCTTCTCCCCTCCCCCCCTTCTCCCCCCCCTTCTCCCTCCCCCCCCTTTTCTCCCCCCTTTTCTCCCCCCCCCATTTTCTCCCCCCCCCATTTTCTCCCCCCCCTTTTCTCCCCCCCCTTTTCTCCCCCCCCCCCTTTTCTCACCCCCCCTTTTCTCCCCCCCCCCCTTCTCCTCCCCCCCTCTAAAGGACTTACTGTACACTGTGGCAGCTGTCTTTTACCTTCCTGTTCATCGCGGGTGTGAATTTCAGACAGCGTTTTCCCTGGCCCCCGCCTTTGCGATGTGTTTGCGTGTGTGTTTTTGACGGTCGATCCAGCTCATTATTTTTCAAGCGAGTACCCTCAAGCTTGAAGGTCGAAAACAGTCGCTGAAAAGTCGCGTTAGTGGGACAGGCCCTTAAGAGTGTTTTTGTAATGGGAACTCGACATGGATCAGTTGGAAGAGCATGGTGCGCACAAACTCTATTTAACAGGATAGGACACCATAGAATTGTTCCAGATGAGCAGCAGAGAGCATCTGGCTCAGAGCTCATTCTTCCTGTTACCACAGCATGAAGCTTTCATACAACCGCATCCTACCAAGCCACCCAGGAGCCACCAGGCAGTCTGGGGCACACACGTATCCCGGAGAAGTGGCAGCCACTTTGTTCGCAAGGGTTAACACCTTGTCACAATTTCTGTGGCCAGAGGACATCTGCTTGACAGAACCCACAGCTTTGACAAGTTGGCAGGATTACGCATGTACAAAGAATTGCATATGCTGTCCATGTGGGATTCAAGGCTCTTCATGTCAACCCCATTGCCTCAAAAAAATGAGAAAGGGATTGCAATCAATTAATTTTCAGGTGGCATCCAACCACAGAAACATCCTTGCGCCGGCATGGTTGCTATGCAGGAGGCAGCTATGATGTCTTCATTGCTTGTTAATACACATTGCTTGCATAACTTGAAGGCAATGAAACCTTGGGTAGGTGTCTGGTCGTAAAGTTGGGCTTTGCTTGTATAGTTGTTCAGCCCACCAGGATAATCCCCCAACATTTGTTTCCTGTTCTCTGCTGCCTAATTTTCCGTTCTACAAAGCACGCTATGTACATTAGATGTGCTGAAAGACCATGTGCAAAATACCAGTGTGTTGCTTCTAATGATATTCACTCCCAGAGTCCGGGCGGCTGAGCAATTCCTCTGCAGTGGTACGTTCATGTCTCGGTTTCTGCCCATCTTCCTGAAGCTGTTAAGATGCTGAGGGGACACAATGGACTTTGCCATTCCCCAGATACCAGCAACCTACTTTCTCACCAGCAAATAAATATAAGGATCCTAGAGCCACTCTGCCAATTCCCTTCCTCCCTCCCTCTGCGGGAGATGCTTTTTATTACAGGTTTACACAGAGCATTAAACAGGACATCTCCCCACAGCAGAAATTGCGCATTTCAGCGCCACAGGATAGGAAAGATTTAGAGGGATATAGCCAGCCATTTTGCTTGGGTCAGATAGACACAAAATACTGGATTAACTCAGTGGGTCAGGCAGAATCTCTGGAGAATAGCTGCCCTCGGTGCAAACCAGCATCTGCAGTTCCTTCCTACACATTTTGCTTGGGCCATCTTGGTTGTCATGTGCAAGTTGGGTGAAAGGGCCTGTTTCTGTGCTGTATGACTCGATGACAGGTACATGGATAGGAAACGTTTAGAGAAATATTGGCTAAACACGGGCAAATCTGTAACATCCAGGTTCAGGAACAGCTTCTTCCCTACAGCCATCAGGCTATTAAACACGACATCAAATGAGCTCTGAACAATAACAATCTATTATTACTATTGCACTTTATCTGTTTGGTTATTGTGTATATATGGTCTATAGACACACTGAACTTGATCTCCCGTTCTGTATTATGTTTACATATTCTATTGTGCTGCAACAAGTAAGAATTTAATTGTCCTATCTGGGACACATGACAATAAAACTCTCTTGACTCTTGACTATTCAGTCATTGGAAATACTATAAATAATTACAATCAAGCCACTCCCAATGTACAGATACAGGATAAAGGGAATAACGATTGGTGCAAGATAAAGTCCAGTAATGTTCGATTAAAGATAGTCCAATGGTCTCCAACGAGGTAAATGGGAGTTCAGGATCGCTCCCTAGATGTTGATAGGATGGTTCAGATGCCTGATAACTGCTGGGAAGAAACTGTCCCCGAATCTGGAGGTGTGCATTTTCACACTTTTGCACCTCTTGCCCAATGGGAGAGGAGAGAAGAGGGAGTGACCGAGGTGGCACTCATCATTGATTATGTTGGTGGCCTTGCCGCGGTAACGTGAAGTGTAGGTGGAGTCAGTGGAAGGGAGATTGGTTTGTGTGATGGTCTGGGCTGTGTCTACAATTCACTGAAATTTCTTGCAGTCTTGGATGGAGCTGTTCCCAATCTTATGAAATTTGTCACATTTAAGTATATATCCGGTTCAGTTAGACTCATAGAGAGATACAGTGTGGAAACAGGCCCTTCAGCCCAACTTGCCCACACTGGCCAACAATGTCCCAGCTACACTAGTCCCACCTGCCAGCATTTGGTCCATATCCCTCCAAACCTGTCCTATCCATGTACCTGTCTACCTGCTTCTTAAATGTTGGGATAGTAGCCCCTACCTCAACTACCTCCTCTGGCAGCTTGTTCCATACATCCACCACCTTCTGTGAAAAATGTTACCCCTGAGATTTCTAATAAATCTTTTCCCCTTCAAAAACCAATGTCCTCTGGTCCTCGATTCACCTACTCTTGGCAAGAGACTCTGTGCATCTACCTGATCGATTCCTATCATGATCTTATACATCAATATAAGATCATCCCTCATCCTCATGCGCTCCAAGGAATAGAGTCACAGCCAACTTAACCACTGTCTGTATCTCAGCCCCTCTTGCCCTCTAAACTTGTTGGTTGCATTTCTCTCTCTGTTTCAGATGGTTGTGGGTCCCATTCAAAAGATTTGAGCACTAAAATATGCGTTATTACTGTTGTTATGTGGAGGAATTCTTGCTCTATTACATGATGAATGAGACATTAAATAAATCCATGTCTGCTGTCCCAAGAGAAAGAAGGGCTATCAACCTGGAGGTAGCTAGCCATACATGCACCCAACAATCTATCATGACCATTCCCTTCCTCTTAACAATAGAACAGTGGAATCTTGCTGTGGCAGGCAAGCACATGTCGCCTATTGTGCACTGAAATTTTAATGTATTTCCTGACACCGCAAATCTTCTAGACTTTTATGCAGTGGATGGACAACATAAAGCATAGAGCATTTAATCATGTGTAGGAAGGAGCTGCAGGTGTTGGTTTAAACCAAAGATAGACACAAAAAGCTGGAGTAAATCAGCTGGTCAGACAGTATCTCTGGAGAAAAGCAAGTGATGTTTCGGGCCTTGATCCTTCTTCAAACTGAGAGTCAGGAGAAAGGGAAATGAGAGATATAGATGCTGATAAAGCGAGACATAGAACGTGAATGAAAGATTTGCAAAAAAGTAATGATGATAAAGGAACCAAGCCATTGTTACCTGTGGGCTAGGTGAAAACGAGTTACAGACAATGAAACTACCTTTAATCATAGTCTTTATCACTTTCGTTCAATCTCGGGCTTTGGTTTTGCTGGAGGGGGGGTCAACAAGTTTGTTAAACTAATGAGGGGCAGTCGATTAAAGCAGTTGCTTTATAGTGATTGGATTTTGTTTGAGTATATCTTACGGTCGAGAAGCCAGTTACAGCCCACAATTAATTGATTGATTCAGTCATGATCCAAAGATTCAGCAGCAGTCATCTGGAGATTGAGGCCATAATGAAAACATAATCATGCAGAGATACAGCAATGGAAACAGTCCCTTTGGCCCAATAAGTCTCTGCCGATTATCAACTAATGCTTCACATTAATCCTACCTGAGTCCTATTTATTTTAGTCTCCCATGTTCTATTTTCTCCAGATTTACCTTAAAAGGGTCTCACTGCAAATGGGAGAACAAGGTTTACTCTAAAAAATATGTATTTTTGACTTGATGAAATGCTTAAGATGTGTAGCCAATGTTCAAAGGGTAAAAAAAAGGTAAACCCTTTCAACACACCAACAATATGCTTAGATTCAGATAAGGGGAAGCATGGTGGCACAGCTATTGCAGCCACTACCTCACAGTACCTGAGACCCAGGTTCAATCCTGACCTCAGGTGCAGTCTGTGTGGAGTTTGCATGCTCTCTCTATGACAGCTTGAGGTTCCTTCAGATGCTAGAGTTTCTTCCCACATCGCAAATACATAGGGGTTGGTGGGTATGTTAACCTCTGTAATTACCGTTCGTACGAGGTGTATGGAAGAATACCCAATTTAGGTGAATGAATGATTCATTAAACTATAATGGGAATGAAACAATAACAATGGTTCACATTAATGGAGTATTAATGATGTTCCAGAAGGATTTTCAAACAAAACTTAACTACGCCTCAAGGAGATATCATGATAGACACTATAAATCCAAATCATTATTAATAAAGAATCAAATCCTCTCTATTTCCTTGTGCTCCTATGAATGCACTTTTTTTTTACAAACAAACTTGTTGTTTGGCCCAATTCTTTGCAACGTGTGACAAAAGTTGAAAGGCAATTTATTTACATAACCACTTTTAAATAGAAAAAAGTAAAAGATTAGCACTGATTGAAAGTATTGAAAAATATGTATCAATGTAATGCGAATTTTTAAAAATCATTTAAAAGACATTTCAATAGGTACATGGATAGGGAAGGTTTTGAGGGATATGGCTTAAATGCTGGAAAATTGAACTGGAATTGATGGGGCGTATTGATCGACATAGACAAGTTGGACCAAAGGCCTGTTCCCATGCTGTATGACTCAATCTGAATTTAAAAAAAACTCAGATTAAGGTATTACTATTTAAGGTACATCAAAGTAAAACTAATTTCTAACATTGTCCACAGGCTATTTCTTTCACCTTATGCTATCTCTGTCGCTCTTGCTGTCCTAACGATGCCTGTCAGAGAATAATGAGACATTTTGAACAAGGTTAAATAATCTGAAAAGTGAATGGATAATACTCACTTAGTAGAGTTAAGTTATTTTATGTTTCAGAGTAGAGATACTAGTACCTTTAGCACCAAACATGAGTCTACAGTGTAGACTCTACAGTGTAGACTCTACACATTCCAAACAGGCTGCAGATCATTGGAGAAAAGGGAGAATAGTAAGTTGTGTTAGTGAAATGTCAATGAATCCCATGGCACGATGCTCCATCCAATTTGCTAAATCATCTCAGAAAGACAGAGGCTTCTGAAGAAGGGTCCCCACCCAAATTATCCATCCATGTTCTCTGTCAAATTCATTTCCACAGAAGACTGTGGAGGACAAGTCCATGAATATTTTTAAGGCAGAAATGGCTAGATTTTTGATTAATAGTCAGGAGTTATGAGGAGAAGGCAGGTGAATGAGTTTGAGAGGGAAAGATAGACCACGCATGATTGAATGGCAGAGTTGACTTGATGGGCCGCGTGGCCTAATTCTGCTCCTAACACTTAAGAACTTATGAAATCTAGTAATGTTGCCTGACTCATTGAGTTACTCCAGCATGTTGTGCCTTTTTCAGAAAGACAACAACCTGCTGTGTTGTATCATTTATCATGATGAGCCATCTAAAATATAAGCTGGATTCCATAATACAACTGTTGTAAGAATGTTATTGTGTAGGAAGGAACTGCAGCTGCTGGTGTACACTGAAGATTGATACAAAATGCTGGAGTAACTCAGCATATCAGGCAGCATCTCTGTAGAGAAGGAATAGGTGACGTTTCGGGTCGAGACCCTTTTTCATTATTATCTGAATGGTGGCCGATTGGGAAAAGGGGAGATGCAACGAGACCTGGGTGTCATGGTACACCAGTCATTGAAACTAGGCATGCAGGTGCAGCAGGCAGTGAAGAAAGCGAATGGTATGTTAGCATTCATAGCAAACGGATTTGAGTATAGGGGCAGGGAGGTTCTACTGCAGTTGTACAGGGTCTTGGTGAAACCACAGCTGGAGTATTGCGTACAGTTTTGGTCTCCTATTCTGAGGAAGGACATTCTTGCCATAGAGGGAGTACAGAGAAGGTTCACCAGACTGATTTCTGGGATGTCAGGACTTTCATATGAAGAAAGACTGGATAGACTCGGCTTGTACTCGCTAGAATTTAGAAGATTGAGGGGGGGATCTTATAGAAACTTACAAAATTCTTAAGGGTTTGGACAGGCTAGATGCAGGAAGATTGTTCCAGACGTTGGGGAAGTCCAGAACAAGGGGTCACAGTTTAAGGATAAAGGGGAAATCTTTTAGGACTGAGATGAGAAAAACATTTTTCACACAGAGAGTGGTAAATCTCTGGAATTTTACTTCGGAGTCACGTGAATGACTACGTAAAGAGCCCGCTCAGCACGCATGCACGGCATTACGTTCAGCAATGCAACAGCGGCGCATCGGGAGTCAGGCGCTCCCACTACGGGGTGAAAGAACGGACCGTCAAGTAAGCTCTGAGGTCGTGTTTTTCTTTCACAGGGAGCCTTCTGCTTTCAGGCAGAGAAGAAAGGCTCTAGAACAAACCTGTCCCCCGCTCGACTCCACGGAGGAGCGTTCCATCTGGGGGGGGGTGGCAGCAACAAGGCGGTAGGACCGCTTACCCGGCACTCCGCTATTCCCCGACACCGCGCTGGAAGTAAAGCCACGGAAGAAGCATCCGGCCGGTGGCTTCCGACTTCTCGGACGGGGACGTCTCTCCACCCGCACGGGGGGAAAGACAGCCGCCTGAAAAGACCTGTTCCCGCTCGACTCCACGGAGGAGCGTTCCATCTGGGGGGGGCAGCAACAAGGTGGTAGGACCACTTACCGGGCGCTCCGCTATTTCCCCGACACCGCGCCGAGCCCAGCCCGCTAGCGCCTGAGCAGCGGGCTGGAAGTAAAGCCACAGAAGAGGCGTCCGGCTGGTGGCTTCCGACGTGTCGGACGGGGACGTCTCTCCACCCGCCCGGGGGAGAGACAGCCGCCTGAGCCGCATGGAGCGGCTCCTGGAGCAAGAGCTCCAGTGAGACGCGCTTCGTGAGGGGCGCTCTCGCAGGGGGAGTTCAGGCACTCCCTCCACAGTGCCTTCTGCACTGTCCATTGCTTCCTCCTTACCCGAGGGTAGCTTTGGTGACCAGGACTGGGCTGGTCAAGAAGAGGGGACGATGGCTGAAGATCTCGGGAGTATGCAAGGGGTGCAGGAACAGGAAGAGCTGCTAGGTTTGGTGGACCGCTACGTGGCAACCCCACATGCAGGAGGCCATTAAAGGCCAAACCAGCGGCCAGCATTAACCACCTCTCCAACAGGCCCCTACAGGAGAGGTGGTCAATGAGGCTTTAGAAAACTGCAGCGGGTCCTCAGGCTCCTGACGTCAGCCATCACATCGTTTGCTCGTTCCGTGGACAAATACGGAGATGACCACAACCTTCGTAAACAAATCATAAAACCTGCCATAAAATCCTAAATTTGCGGGGTTGTGCATACCCCAGCCACTGAGCCAGACCCACTGCTCTTTGGCAAAAACCTCACACAGCATATGAAGGATATGGAAGAGGCTTTAAAAAACTTTCGGTCTCATGAGGGCAGGCCCGGGACGAGCAAACCAAAAACAATAATTCCTAAGCAGCAGCACCCCATCGCGTCCATCAGTCGACGTCTACCATATGGGACTGGTGTAAAGCTCGGGGTCCGCATTCTATCCCCGGAAGTCTTCTTTAGACCAGGGCCCATAGCGGACCCCATGGAAAATGCGCCACCCCCCAACATCACCGCCACGTCAAACGACGTGCAAGACTCGTTGGACCGGCAGGAAACAGAACAATACCCATAACCATGGAGGTAGGTGGGTCTGGTTCCTACCAGCATATAGAAAATAGGGGCTTAATACTAACAGGGGGGAGATTACACCTGTTTTAAGAAGCACGGGAGTCTATCACGAGTGATCAGTATATACTCAATGGCATTAGTGGATATAAAATACAATTCATACTAGAAAAATTGCCACCAGTTCAACATTCACCCCAGAGGGTATTTTCCCTCTCCGTTAGAGAAACGAGAGGGACAAGCTGAACTGGTGAGACTAATTACAAAGGGTATCATGGGAAAACATGAACCCTTGGAATTCGTATCAAATATATTCACTAAACCCAAAAAAGATGGTGGATGTCGCAACATCATTGACTTAACTTCACTAAATATGTTTGTTAAGTATATACATTTCAAAGGGAAACGGTTGTTACTGCCAAACAACTAATTTCCAAAGAATACTTCATGGCAAGCATTGATCTTAAAGATGCTTACTATTCAGTACCCATTCACAAGGATCATCGCAGATACCTGAAATTTACCTGGATGGGGCAACTATGGCAGTTTAAAGCGTTACCCAATGGATTCACATCAGCCCAAGATTATCCACCAAGATACTAGATTAGATTAGATTAGATTAGATTCGGTTTATTGTCATTCAGACCTTTCGGTCTGAACGAAATTTTGTTTCCCTGCAGTCATATATATAATTTAAAAAATGGCAAAAACACACAATCAACACAAATTTAACATCCACCACAGTGAGTTCACCAAACACCTCCTCACTGTGGTGGAAGGCAAAAATCTTAAAGTCTCTGTCTCTTCCCTCTTTGTTCTCCCTCTGCACCGAGGCGACGGTTCAAACTCCGCGGGTGGTTGCTGCCTCCGCCACAACTCCAGGGCCGAGTCGGGTCTCCGCCGCTGCTGCTGCTGCCGCCGCCACAGCTTCGGTGCCGAGCCGGGTCTCCGCTGCTGCTGCTGCCGCCGCTACAGCTTCGGGGCCGAGCCGGGTCGCCGCTGCTGCTGCTGCCGCCGCCACAGCTCCAGGGCCGAGCCGGGTGTCCGCTGCTGCTGCTGCCGCCGCCACAGCTCCAGGGCCGAGCCGGGTCTCCGCTGCTGCTGCTGCCGCCGCTACAGCTTCGGTGCCGAGCGGGGTCTCCGCTGCTGCTGCTGCCGCCGCCACAGCTCCAGGGCCGAGCCGGGTCTCCGCTGCTGCTGCTGCCGCCGCTACAGCTTCGGTGCGGAGCCGGGTCTCCGCTGCTGCTGCTGCCGCCGCCATAGCTCCAGGGCCGAGCCGGGTCTCCGCTGCTGCTGCTGCCGCCGCTACAGCTTCGAGGCCGAGTCAGGTCTCTGCTGCTGCTGCTGCCGCCGCTACAGCTTCGGTGCCGAGCCGGGTCTCCGCTGCTGCTGCTGCCGCCGCTACAGCTTCGGGGCCGAGTCAGGTCTCCGCTGCTGCTGCTGCCGCCGCTACAGCTTCGGTGCCGAGCCGGGTCTCCGCTGCTGCTGCTGCCGCCGCTACAGCTTCGGGGCCGAGTCAGGTCTCCGCTGCTGCTGCTGTTGCTGCTACAGCTCCGATGCCGCCAGCTCCGCCATTAGGCCTCGGCGCAGACGGAGACGGGGAATACGACCGAAGAAAAAGTCGCATCCCCCGAAGGAAGAGACCAAAGCATGTTTCTCCCACCCCACCCACACAACTTAATAAAACAAAATTAACTAAGACATGACAAAGAACAAAACGAAAGAAAAAAACAGACGGACTGCAGGTGGGCCGCAGCTGTTAAGCTACTAAAACCAGCTCTGGCAATATTCAGAAGACAAAAACATATTGTCATGGCATATCTTGATGATATCTTAAATAATAGGCAAGACCATGGAATTGACTATGTTAGCTGTATCAGCTACCAAACAGTTATTCAAAACCCTGGGATTGTCTTACATCCAGATAAATCTAAGTTGAAGCCATCTACAATCATGGACTACTTGGGCTTCACAATTAATTCAGTCTACGTGACTGTAACATTGCCAAGAGACAAAACAGTTGAATTGGCACAATCATGCAACAATTTAATGCTTCGGACCTTTACACTGTCAAAACCTACAAAGAGCAAAGGTACAGGCACCAAAACGACACACAGGTCATTATGATCGTGTCATAAAGTTACCCACTGAAACAATATCAGAACTACAGTGGTGGGTAAAAAACGTTGGCATAAATTCAGCCCTATTATCATCACTAACCCTACGTTAGTTATCCCAACAGATGCCAGTGCTCAAGGCTGGGGTGTAACTAACTCTATATCCAGCACAAGTAGTAGATGGACTAACCCAGAGTCATCGTTACCACTTACACTGGGCATTAATTATCTAGAGATGTTGGGTGACTTTTATGGTTTAAAAGCATATGCATCAAATATGCATCACTTGCATGTACGGTTACAAATAGATAATACTACGGTGGTGGCCTACATTAACCATATAGGCGGCATAAAATCGGTATCATGCGACAAGTTGGTCAACACAATTTGGCAATGGTGTGTCGAAAGACATATTTGGCTATCAGCAACTTACCTGCCAGGTAAGCTAAATACAGTGGCAGACACCAGGTCACGTAAATTTAATGACAACATCGAATGGATGTTAAACCCCAAAAAATTTGCAAAATTTATCAAGCAATATGGCACGCCAGATATTGATTTATTTGCATCAAGGCTAAATCACCAGGTACGTTGCTTGGGAACCAGACCCTGAGGCAGCAGCGGTAGATGCGTTCGCGCTGGATTGGGGAAATCTTCTTCTATGCATTTCCTCCCTTCTGCCTCATCAGTTGGGGACTACGCACAATACAAATGGACTCTGCTTCAGGTATTTTGATAGTACCCGACTGGCCTACGCAGCCATGATTCCCAATACTCCATGACATGGTTGTTGAAACTCCGATGGTATTCCCCAGTGACCCAGAGTTATTAACACCCAGTGTCGGGCACAAGCCACCCGTGCCATGAACAAATCAAACTCCTGGGTTGCAGATTCTGCACAAACCACTTCTGGGACTGAGATTATCAGAACAAACCGTCGACACCATGTCAGCATCCCTCCGAACATCCACTAAAAACAGCACTTGTCCAGCATCAAAAAATGGGAGAAGTACTGCTTGGATACAGGGACCACCTACCCAACCGCTACAGTTACCAACGTACTGGAATTCCTGGCAAACCTTCACCACGATGAAGGACTCAGCTACAGAGCTATCAACACAGCTAGAAGTGCCCTGCCTGTCTATTTAAAACCAGCTCCAGGACAACAGGCCATGGGGTCCCACCCGCTGGTGGTCAAACTAATGAAGGGTATTTACAACTCTAACCCCCTAGACCAAGGTACACCCATATATGGGATGTCAGTGTGGTCCTGACATACCTCAGGGGATAGCCACCAGCCAGATCCCTCAACCTGGAACAATCTATGCTCAAAACACTCATGTTGATGGCACTTGTATCCGCACAGAGGGTACAGTCACTACACCTATTGCGACTGGACAGCATGCTCACAGCTCCAGACCAGATCTCTGTCGTTATCCAGGGAATGATCAAACAGAGCAGACCAGGAACACCTAATCCAGTCGTGGAATTCCGGGCTTACCCGCCAGAACCACGGTTATGTGCCATGACCCACCTACTATCCTACATAGACACAACCAAAATATTCGAGGGAGATGAAAAGCCTTGTGGGTCAGTCATAAAAAACCTTATGGTCGGGTGACGAGCCAAACCATTTCGAGATGGCTCAAGCAGGTGCTAAAAGCTGCTGGGATAAACACTAACATGTACAAATTTTATTCCACCAGGGCAGCATCCACGTCGACGGCTAAAAGAATGGACCTGCCTATAGACCACATCCTGGCTACAGCAGGATGGTCAGGGGAAAGACCGTTCAGAAATTTTATAATAAGCCGTTGGCAAACCCTGTTTTATTTGCAGAAAAGATTTTACAGACTGCAAATATTTAATTTAAGCCCAGGGGAGCAATTTAATTTCTTTGTTGTTATTGTTAAAAAATACCATTGTGTTTTTCTACAAACAGATTCATTGGTTGATTACGATAACACACTTCCTCCCTCAAGGACTTCGGCAGTGTGTGAAGTAATACCTGTTACACGGTTTGAAATCACAGAGCTTTGAAGTCTTCACGTAGTCACTCACGTGACTCCGAATTAAAATAGTAAGATTAAACGAGAACTTACCAGTTTGAAGTTTGATCTGTATTTTATGAGGGGTTACGATGAGGGATTATGTGCCCTCAGCTCCCACCCTCAATAATATTGGTCAAACTGATAAACTGATGTCTCCTTGTCTTTACTATGTTTACTTCAATAACTGTGTCTATCTGTGATTCCACACCGCTGCTTTGAAGTATGCCGCGCATGCGTGCTGACTGGGCTCTTCACGTAATCCCTCATCGTAACTCCTCATAAAATACAGATCAAACTTCAAACTGGTAAGTTCTCGTTTAATCTTACTATTCTCTGCCACAGAATGTAGTTGAGGCCAGTTCATTGGCTATATTTAAGAGGGAGTTAGATGTGGCCCTTGTGGCTAAAGGGATCAGGGGGTATGGAGAGAAGGCAGGTACAGGATACTGAATTGGATGATCAGCCATGATCATATTGAATAGCGGTGCAGGCTCGAAGGGCCGAATGGCCTACTCCTGCACCTATTTTCTATGTTTCTATGTTTCTATCCCCTGTCCATTCCCTCTGCTGATGCTTCCTGACCTGTTGAGTTCCTCACCACTCTTTGTGTTTTGATCAGCAATCACAGGGATAAGTGGCAATGGGATTTGGGGCAGAATAGTGTATAGGTATCAGAATTTATGGATGAACAGAAGTTTATGAAGGGTAGAAAATGAAAAAGTAGGCAGCTATTTTCTATGTTTCTAGGTTTCTATGTTTCAGACTGAGAGTCAGAAGAGTGGGAGGCGAGAGGTAAGAATGTTATTGTTGGTTTTTCACAGGTATCAGAGGGCTATACAAGAATGAGGGCATCTCAGAAATCAGACATTTAGATAGGCTGATATGTGTTTTGAACGTCAGCCAAAACAATTTCTGACCAAGCTTTTATTTAATTTATACAGAAAAAGAGACATAAGCATTTCCTCTAAACATATAAACCCTGCATGCCAAGTCTCATTAAATCCTGAAAAGACTCCAGCAGATTAGTTCAAGGTTCCAGGTTTCAAGGTTTCAAGGTCAGTTTATTGTCACAGTTCATGGAGTTTATTAAGAATGCAGAATACATTTTCATTGAAGACATCTGACCTAGTGTTTGGACAGAAAGCCAGGGAATATAGCAAATGATAAAAGCATCAGTAATGTTATTTGATCCAAAGTTACAGTTTCAAATACCAACCTTCATTCACATTTTGACCTTAAATGGGAGAGATATTTAAATTATTCAATTTATTTCATCAAACTCTATAATCTAGGAAATATAATACATTCAGTGCTCATATTTTAGTGCACGATAAATGGATGATGTGTCATCTATTTATTTATTTATTTGTTTTTCATATTGTTTTGTGAAAGGATCTACTCAAATGTATTGATAATCACCCAGAAGCTGGATATTGTAGATAGAAATGGCAAAAATACTTTTGTGGTAGATATTGGAAGTCAAGTTCATTCTCATGAGATTTAGGTCACATTGTAAATAGTTACATCAACACGATATACAATATGTAAACAGAAAAGTCAACATTGGGGTGAGAATCAAGGTTGGGCAATAAACATTCTTATTTATATGGTACGTTCTGCAAAATAAACATCCTAAACCACTCAGGAGGTATAATTGATGAATTGCAGAAGGATTAGAAATAACCCAGTTCAGTTTAGTTTATTGTCACGTGTACCGAAGTACAGTGAAAAGCTTTTGTTGCATACTATCCAGCCAGAGGAAAGACAATACAATCGAGCCATTTACAATATATAGATACATGATAAGGGAATAACGTTTAGTGCAAGGTAAAGCCAGCAAAGTTTGAACAAGGAAAGTCCAACGATCACCAATGAGGTAGATAGTTATTCAGGATTGCTCTCTGGATGTGGTGTGACTCAGTTGTATGAGAAGAAAAAACGTTAAATAAACATTGAGAAAAGTAGCAAAGGGAAGGGTAGATTTGGAGCCTCGGAGGCTCGGCCGCAGGCCAGTAGACGACATCGTCGGGAGCTCGCAGGTAACAGGTTGGTGACCTGTGTTTCCGGAGCTCCCGCAACAACAGCTGCGTCCGCTGGACTGGAGGGCGGCAGCTTCGGCAGCTTCGACCGCCCCAGGCCGCGGAGTTTGAACCGGCCCGTTTGCGGAGCTTGGATTCAGCCGTGGGGCTTGCTCACCATCACCCGGCGGGGTCACAACATCGGAGGCCTGGATTGCCTCAGTGTAGAGGGAGAGCAAGGAGGGAAGAGACATTGACTTTGGGACTTTAAACTGTGTTGAGTGTTTGTTTTGTTATTTATTCTATGTTATGACTGCAGGCTAAACCATTTCGTTGCACTGAAAAGTGCAATTACAATAAAATTGAATCCAATCCAATCCAATCCAATACAAGGAACTGCAGCTACTGGTTTATAAAAATAGTCACACAGTGTTGGGGTAACTCAGTGGATCAGGCAGTATCTCTGGAGAACATGAACCCTTCCTCAGACCTCTGAAGATGGATGCCAACCTAAAACCTCATCTATCCATGTTCTCCGGAGATGCAGCCTGACCCATTGAGTTACTCCAGCACTTTGTGTCTTTTTTAGCAAAGTGAAGAGTTGGGTGTCCAAATGCCTGAGCATTAGCCCAGAGTGAAGTTTTTTCCATCAATACTTCACCCACATTTTCCCCAGTAACTCAGCGTATATACCTAACCTGCACAGACTGGGTAGTGCCAGGTTTAAGCTCCAGCATGTGCTGATAGCCATTGAGAAACTGCACATAAATGGCAAATAGGCATGGTCACATTAATGTTACCATGGTATCAGTGTCGTAGGCTAAGGTGCAGAGAGCTGGCATGGATTCCATTTTGCCAGCCAGTGAAGAAAGCAAATGGCATAATGAGAGGATTTGAGCAGAGGAGCAAAGAGGTCCTACTGCATTTGTACAGCCCCCTAGTGAGACCGCACTTGGAGTATTGTGTGCTGTTTTGGTCTCCTAATTTGAGAAAAGACATTCATGCTATTGAGTGAGTGCAGCGTAGGTTCGCGGGTTGACGGGACTAACCTATGTTGAAAGAATGGATCAACTGGGCTTATTTGCACTGGAATTTACAAGGATGAGGGGGCATCTTATAGAAACATATACAATTCTTAAAGGATTGGACAAGCTAGATGCAGAAAAAATGTTCTTGATGTTAGGGGAGTCCAGAACCAGATGTCACAGTTTAAGAATAAGGGGGGTAGGCCATTTAGGACTGAAATGAGGAAAAACTTTTTCAGCCAGAGAGTTGTGAATCTGTGGAATTCTCTGCCACAGAAGGCAATGGAGGCCAATTCACTGGATGCATTCAAGAGAGTTAGATATAACTCTTAGGGCTAACGGAATCAAGGGATATGGGGGAAAAGTAGGAACAGGATACTGATTCTGGATGACCAGTCATGATCATATTGAATGACGGTGCTCGCTCGAAGGGCCGAATGGCCTACTCTTGCACCTTCTTTAAAAAAAAATCTTGTACTCATTCATGATCCAGTAATCCCGGCTGGAGGTTAGCGTGAGTGGATGCGTATATGAAATGTGAGGAGGGATTCAGATAACCCGTGGCTCCCCCTCACTGCCACCACTCACTGCCAAGCCTTCCACATAATAGTGACCTCCTCAACAAGACACAGGATGGGAGGCTGAAATTTGCAATCATGCTACAGCCAAGGCTTTGTCACCATTGAGAAGGGAAGGACAGTAAGGGGAAAAGAAATGTCATTTACATATGGTAGTCATAGTCCAGCTTCTAAATCAGAAAACTAATGTTTCGAGGTTCTCCCCCCAGATTTTAATGCAAACATTTGGATATTCCAGTGCAATTCTCAGGAAACTTTTCAAATGTGTGGGTGATATTTTTAGATGTTTAAACAAAGGCTGGCACAGGCAAGTAAGAAAGATCCCAACACACTTGCAAATTGCATGCAGGGGATTTTCCCTTTGAACCTCGTGCAACTGTTAACATTCAAATGTCAAGAACACGTGGGCCTAGAAATATCACTTGGCCTGCTGGCGCATAAGTCAGCTACACGATTAAACCAGCTTTGCACATTTTTACCCTTGTTTGATCTCCAGTTCTGGAAAATACCCGAACCTGGTGGCAAGTTGGCACAGCGGTAGAGTTGCTTCCTTACAGAGTTTACAGTGCCAGAGACCCGGGTTTGATCGCAACTACGGGTGCTGCCTGTATGGAGTTTGTACGTTCTCCATGTGACCACATGGGTTTTCTCCGAGATCTTCGGTTTCCTCCCACACCAAAAACGTGCAGGTTTGAAGGTTAATTGGCTTGGTAAATGTAAAAATTGTCACTGGCGCGGGGACCGCTGGTCGGCGCGGGCTTGGCGGTCCGAAGGGCCTGTTTCCACACTGTATCTAACAAAAACTAAACTAAAACAGGCCAGATCTTGGGAGTCAGGAGGCATAAAAGGCTGGCAATCCGAAACCCAGTCAGAGTACAATGGAGGTTAATGGAGGGGATAGTTCTGGTCACCATTAAAGGAGTAGGATGATGATGGGTCAGGGGGTTGGATATTGAGGTTCAGTTGATTACAACGGTCAGTGAGTTGAAGATGAGAGATCATAGTCTTAAGAGCACTGGAATATTGGGCTGGGAACTTGATGGGACAAATTGTTGGGGGTTTGGAGCTCTAGGTTTTTGGGAGATCTTAGTGGCTGAGGATCTGAGATGTGTGGCTCTTCGTGTCTTCTGCAGTGGGGACCTGAGCTGTTTGTAGATTCACAACTGAGATTATGAATGTGGAAGGGGTCAGTTCCATGGTTCTTGGGTGGGATGTTGACAGATAGTATATCAATAATGGAAGGTACCTAAGAGGTTATTAATCGGCTGTAGTAGACTATAAACATTTCTGTATGAGTGACCAATTATGGCAACTGTCAGGATAATGTGGACTAATTATCCATGCATAGGGCATGTCACTTCACCACAAATTTGATGCACATCACAAAACACCCAGTGTAGCTTTCAGAATCATTCAAACTGACTAGAACATAGTCACACATGCTCACAGAGTAATATGGCATGGAAAGAGGTCCTTCGGCCCAACTACTCCATGCTGACCAAAATGCTCCATCTAAGCTAGTCTCATTTGTCCACTCCTGGCCCATATTCCTCTAAACCTTCCACATCACATGCCAGCCCAAATGTCTATCAAATGTTTTTATTATACCTGCCTCAAGTACTTCCTGTGGCACTCCATCAGAAGTGCATTTTCCATTGCATGGATCTGAAGTAAACAATGATACACAATCTAATCAATAGGCCATATATCACATAACATAAGGTTTGTGGGATCTGGCTAGAGAAAAGTTGGTGTCCTTATTTCCTACATTTCAGTAATGGCAACACTTCAAAACTAGTTAATTGAAACAAGCATTTCAGGATGATATGAAATGCATTTAAATTGTCTTTCCTTTTTTCATCATGAAAGCAATGCAGCGTACAGTGAAGTTCAGGGAAGATCCTTGGCTCCCAATCTTCATTTCATAGCTGAGATATGCTGCTGGAAAATGCTTGTATGGATGTCAAATGAATGCAAGATCTTCAGTTTCCCACACATTATCAAAGAACCTGGGAATGTTTGTCGTGTGTAGATAGAGAGATACAACATGGAAGTAGGTTCTTTAACCCACCGAATCTGCACTTTCCATCAACCACCCATTTACGCTAATCCTAAACTCATACAATCCAACTTTATTTTCTCCATATTGTTATCAACTCCAGCCTAGATTCTAACACACATACACACAAGGAGCGGGTGGCACGGTGGCACAGTGGTAGAGTTGCTGCCTTACAGCACTTGCAACGCCGGAGACCCTGGTTCGATCCCGATCTGCACAGAGTTTGTACTGTATGTTCTTTCCATGACTACGTGGGCTTTCCACGAGATCTTTAGTTTCCTTCCACAATCCAAAGACGTACAGGTTTGCAGGTTAATTGGCTTGGTTTATGTGTAAATTGTCCCTAGTGTGTGTAGGATAGTGTTAATGTGCGGGATCGCTGGTCAGTGCAGTCTCGGTGGGCCGAAGGGCCTGTTTCCGTGCTGTATCTCAAAACTAAAAAAAACTAAGGAGCCATTTTAAGCAGTCAATGACCTTCCATTCCAACACACACATCTTTGTGATGTTGTTGGCATGGAGAAACGGCAAACTTCACGATCACAGGGAGAAACTGCAAACTCCACGCAGGGAGCAGATTGAACCTGGGCCTCTGACATTGTGAGGCAGCAGTTCTACTAGCTTAGAAAACTGTGTTACAGGCTTAGAAATAATTTAGAAATGAACATGAAAGCAAAGTGTATGGGTTGGGTCCTCTCCTCTCTTGTTCCTTGGAGACAGAGGCATGGAATATTGGGGCAATATTGCATGTAAATCCAAAATAAAAAATGATCAAGGTGAAATTTTTTGCCTAAAGGGCTGGATTTATTCCAACAGTAAATCAGATCTTTCTGGTGTTCAAGCTGCTTTTAATAGAAACTTCCACTCATACTGTAACTGGTTTCACGTTTTAAAAAAAATCTACTTTTAAAATTATCACTGTCGGTATAAACACAAACATTAAGGTTAAAATGATTTTCAATTAATTTATTTGGTCATAACCCATCATAATTGCTCCTGTCCTTGGCAACTATATTATGAACATCACCTTCACCTCTCAACGTAATTTTCTTTAGGGGAAAACACGACAAACCGCATGCATGCATGTGCTTGAGAGAGATAAACAGATGCAACATGGTTGTAGAATCCAGTCAATGAGTGGCCAAGAAAAACCAGGCTTAGATTGTTTAAAACAGCTTGAAATTGTTTAATGGAACATGAGCTCCAACATAGCAAACCAGAACCAAATGATCACAGAGTACATTGTTTTCCAAAAACATTACACGCCCTTTTATGAGCAGAATATGTTGCAACTGATTTATAAATGTCTGACTCACTCAACCTTTAGAGAACTTAATCAAGGTATTATACTTGAAGTAGCGCACATCATTATTGGGTGATGGGATTACCAAGGATCCAAACAGCAGTTAGTGTGATTTACCATAAGAATATACTTATGAAACAAGAGCAGGATCATGCAAGCTGGCTTCCCAAGTCTTGCACTGCCATTAAATACAACCTTGCCCTCAACACTATTCCACTGCTCTCTCCCCATGCCCCTTGGCTCAAGAGAGAGTCAAGAGTCTTTTATTGTTGCATGTACTGAAACGGAACAATGAAATTCTTACTTGTAGCTGCACGACAGTTTGTAAATACAGTACTCAATAGATAATATGATAAATATATATTAAAAAGCTATAAAATATTTGAAAAATCAATGGATTAAAAAAAAGAGCAAAAAAAAACAGAGCCCCAAATACCTATGGCAATTAAAGCAGTCTAAAGAGTTCAGTTGGAGTTCGTAGTGTTCAATAGCCAGATGGTTGTTGGGAAGAAGCTGTTCCTGAACCTGGTCGTTACAGTTGTGAGGCTACTGTACTTTCTTCTCGATGGCAGGAATGAAATGAGAGCATCAGATTCAAATTCAGATTCAATTTTAATTGTCATTGTCAGTGTACAATACAGAGACAACGAAATGCATTTAGCATCTCCCTGGAAGAGCGACATAGCAAATGATTTGAATAAATAATAATAAGTGATAATAAGTGTCCGGGGGGTGGGGGGGTGATTGGCAGTCACCGAGGTACGTTGTTGAGTAGAGTGACAGCCGCCGGGAAGAAGCTGTTCCTGGACCTGCTGGTTCGGCAACGGAGAGACCTGTAGCGCCTCCCGGATGGTAGGAGGGTAAACAGTCCATGGTTGGGGTGAGAGCAGTCCTTGGCGATGCTGAGCGCCCTCCGCAGACAACGCTTGCTTTGGACAGACTCAATGGAGGGGAGCGAGGAACCGGTGATGCGTTGGGCAATTTTCACCACCCTCTGCAATGCCTTCCGGTCGGAGACAGAGCAGTTGCCATACCATACTGTGATGCAGTTGGTAAGGATGCTCTCGATGGTGCAGTGGTAGAAGTTCACCAGGATCTGAGGAGACAGATGGACCTTCTTCAGTCTCCTCAGGAAGAAGAGACGCTGGTGAGCCTTCCAGGCTGGTGAGCATGCCAGCGTGGTGTGGTCCCTGATGCTGTTGGCTGTCTTTTTGAGGCAGCGCCTCCTGTGGATCCCTCCAAAGATTTGATCCCTTCTCTTTCATTTTCAGTTTGTGCCTGTCAGTCTTTGTCCTTTATATATTCAATGACTCCATCTCCACATGCGATAGAGAATTCCAATGATTTACTACCTTCAGAAGAAATATTTCCTCATTGCCATCTGAAATGGGACACCCTTTACCGTGTTCCCACTGTCTCCAATAGGGCATACAGTATCTGAATATCCACCTTGTAAATCCTCCTCAAAATCTTATGCTTTAATAAAATCATGAGAGGAATAGATCAGGTAGATGCACAGTCTCTTGCCCAGGAATAGGTAATCCGAGGAGCAGAGGACATAGGTTTAAGGTGAAGGGGAAGAAATGTAATAGGAATCTGAGGGGTAGCGTTTGCACACAAAGGGTGGTGGATGCTTAATGTGTGCTTAATGATTTTTTTGATTTTTAATTTAATTTTTTAAAACACTTTTACTTCTAAATGAAGCTATATCTTGCAGGCTTTGGGGTGTAGGAGGACGAGAGGTGACCTTATTGAGGTATACAAGATCATATGGGGCAGGGATAAAATGGACGCCCACACTCTTTTTCCCAGGGTAGAGAATTCTAAAACGAGTGTGGATGGGCATAGGGTGAGACGGGACTGATTTAAGAGGGACTTTTTCACTCCGGGGTAGTTTGTATCTGGAATGAGCTGCCAGAAGAAGCTATAGAAGCAAAGATAGACTCAACGTGGTGGAGTAACTCAGTGGGTATGGCAGCCTGTCTCTTATTTGGTCACTGTCCATGTAAAGTTGCAGCGCAAGTAAAATTGTCTCTACACTAAGGAAGGGTCCCGCACAAAACATCGCCTATCCATCTCCGCCACAGATGCTGCCTGAACCACTGAGTTACTCCAGCACTTTGTGTTCTATGCAGCTCTAGTAAAATTGGGCATGCTAAACAGTGTGTATCTCAAACAGGCAAGTTGGATCAATATGTTACCAGGACAAATGCCCCAAGCATTCAGGTGTGGTATTTCTGCTGCATGTTACAATGATAACAAACTTTGAGTCAAATCTGACCCACTCTTTGATTTAGGTCAAATCAAATTAGATTTTGTGATGAATGGATAAGGGGCTGGGTCAGATAGGATTTGTGTGCGTAAGGGGTAAATGTGGAAGGGTGTATCGTGCATAAGCTAGATGAAAGCTAGTAAGTAAATCATTTAAAAACTTGTCTCACAGTAAGGTTCCTAGTAATGGGCTGGGACCTGCCTTGGGAGGTCCCCTTCAATTTGCACAAAAGGAAGCTTCACAGACTTGTTGGAAACATCTGCAGGAGTGTTGGGGGTCAAACTAAAACAAATGAAAATCATGTAAGTGGTGTTCAGGTGTAGAATGTGCCCTGATCTACTCATTCCCAGTTAATCAATCATTCAACTTTAACATTTTCCACCAGTTTTTGAAATATTCCAAGCCCTTGCCTGTGCCTATCACCATAGTCACATGGAATCCTTCAAACTTCCAAGATGTCCCCATTGTCTGAAGAAGGGATCTGTTCCGAAACGTCACCTATGCATGTTCTGCACAGGCTGCCTGACCTGCAGTTACTATGGCATTTTGTGTCCTTTTGTGTAAACCAGCATCTGCAGTTTCTTGTTTCTACCCAATGTCTTTCTTCAGCCTCTCTGAATCCCAGAGTGTCTCTTTTTTTAAAGAATCCCAGAGTGTCTCTTAAAATCCATCTGTTTTGCTGACTTTTAAGTCATCTGTTTTATTATCTCCCTGTGATTCAGTCTTATGATTATGTTCTGTGAATTATCGTCAGTTGGTTTTTTTTCTATGCCAGCAACAACTCTCTAAAAGGGAAGCTGTAGCTGTACCTCTAGGGCAGAAAGTAAATCTTCTTTCAGTTTCGCCCAACCATTGTTAGCCCGAAGGTCCTTACAGACCTGTAATTTCTTGAAGCAACCTAACCACCAAATTAAGCCAAATTTTCCTGAGAAATATACTAGCCAGAGAGTAAATCGTACATTAAACAAACATAAATTAGTGTACACAATCACAACCTGTGGAATTCTACCCTGCAGGTTATTCCTCCTCGTAACATACATTTCCTTAGTATACAACTACATTTCAAAGGATAGACACAAAATACCGGAGTGAAGGGTCTGTCCCACTTGGCGATTTTTTTCGGCGACTGCCGGCATCATATCAGGGTCGCCAAAAGATTTTGAACATTTCAAAATCCAGCGGCGACAAAAAAATGTTGAGACACTTGAGGAAACACCATGCGTCAATACGTCATCACTCCACGTCACTGCCGTGTTACGCCGCATCACGCTGCGTCACGCCACATCACGCCCCATCACGCCGCAACTTTTTCGGTGACCTGATACGTCTGTCAATGATGCCGGCAGTCGCTGAAAAAATCGCCAAAAGAGACAGGCCCTTAACTCAGCAGGCCAGGTAGCAACTCTGGATAGAAGGAATGGGTCCATTCTATCCAGAGATGCTGCCTGTCCCATTGAGTTACTCCAGCATTTTGTGTCTATCTTTGGTGTAAACCAGCATCTGCAGTTCCTTCCTATATATTTCAAATGATATTTTGTTGTTGGCTGTGAAACATTTTGGAATAGTTTTGGGTCATGGGTTGCATGATAGAAATATATGTCTGCCTCTCCCCTTGTTATGATTAAACATTGGAGTTGGAGCACACAAATTAATATTTATGCACTTTAGGTGTAAGGTTTAAGCACATGCAATTGGGAATATTCTTTCTCAATGCAAAATGCAAACTGTTCTGATGTCACGAACATATATTGAATAATCAGAGGATGAAATGTTTGTGTCTGTGAGAAAATGAAAAGGAATTAACTTCTGACCATGTTGCATTTTCTTCTGGACTTCTCCGAATTCAGTAACCTACTAGTGATGGGTATCTGAGTCTCTCACACAACCTAATGTATGAACATTAAGTTCTCCAATTTCTGGTAACCAACTAACCTCCACCCATCCTCTTAACTCACCCACCCCACCCACTCTCTTCCCTCCTCCCCGGGGCCCACCTCCCCCATCCCTCTGCCCCTCCTCCCCCATCCCTCCCCTGCTACCTTCCTCCCCCTGGCTTCACAATCCGCAACTCTACATACCTGTCTCATACCTATTGTTCTTATCTCTGGCTTTTGGCTCCTGTCAAAAAGCTTGTGTCGATCTATTACCTATTAAGCTTTGTCCTGCCTCTTCCTTTTTCCAGCTTTCTTCTCCCACTCCGTCTCCTAGTAGAAGTATATAAAAGTATGTGAGGCATAAGTAGAACAGAGTCTTTGTCCCAGGAAACTCCTCACCATTGTGGTTTGCTGTTGAACCAGTAACTGGTACACTAGACCACTTATGTGTTTGTAATGAACAAAGTGTTCTTCAGCTTCCATAGAACAGTAGAGCACAGGAACTTCAGCCCACGCTGAATGTCTATGCTGAACATGTTGACAGTCTAATTAATATCACATGCCTGCTATGGTCCATATTCATCAATTCATTGCCAGTAGGTGTCTCCTCAATGCATCTTAAACAATGCCATCATATCTGTCTTCCCATTTCCCCTGGCAGTAGGTTCCAAGCACCCATCACTCTCTTACAAAATAAAATTGCCTCTCAAATGTGTTGCATTTTAATGGGAAATTATACAATTAATGGCATGACCCTCAAATGCATTGATCCAAGTCCATAACTCCCTGCAAGTGACAACACACGTAGATAGCGTGGTCTACCTTCGATTTTCCAGCATCTGCAGTTCCTTCTTATACTAATAGATAGAGTGGTAAATAAGTCATATTGTATGCTGGCTTTCATAGTTTGGGGCATTGAGCATAAGAGTCAGGAAGTCATGTTGCAGCTGTATAGGCTGTGTTTGGGGTATTGCATGCAGTTCTGGTCGCCCCATTACAAGAATGACATGGAGACTTTAGAAATAGTGCAGAGGTTTCCCAGAATTATACTTGGATTAGAGGGTATTAGCTACATGGAGAGGTTGGATGGACTTGGATTGTTTTCTCTGGAATACCAGAGGTAACAGGGAGAGCTGACAGATGCTAGATTGCATAGCTTTAAGGTGAGAGGGGCAAAGTTTAAAGGAGATGTGTGGAGCAAGTTATTTCCACGGAAGGTGTTGAGTGCCAGGATCGTGCTTTCACAGGTGATGGTTTAGCAGATACAATAATGGCATTTAACAGACTTTTGGATAGGTACTGTATATGGATATACAGGGAATGGAGGTGCATTATGTGCAGCTGGATAAAAGATTGCCTTGGCATCATGTTCGGCACAGACATTGTCGTTATTGTCATTTCCTGTGCTGTACTGTTCGATGTTCTGCCTTCTAAATTTCCTTTAAACATTCTCCCTTTCACCTGTCAAGGGTTATGGGGAGAAGGCAGGAGAATGGGGTTAGGAGGGAGAGATAGATCGGTCATGATTGAATGGCGGAGTAGACTTGATGGGCCAAATGGCCTAATTCTGCTCCCATCACGTATGACACGACTTATGCCATGCCCACTCGTATTTGTCATTTTCACCCTGAGAATAAAACATTTTATCCCAACTATGCCTCTCATAATTTTGTGTACTTCTGTCACCTCTTAGGCTCCGTCAGTCCAGCGGAAACACGTCAGGTTTGCCCAACCTCTTCTTGCAGATAAAACAATCCAATCCAGGCAATGTCCTGGCGAACGTCTTCTGCACCAAAGTCCCCACATCCCTTTCAACCGCAAGAAATGCAACACTTGTCCCTTTACCTCCCCCCTCGACTCCATTCAAGCACCCAAGCAGTCATTCCAGGTGCGACAGAGGTTTACCTGCATCTCCTCCAACCTCATCTATTGCATTCGCTGCTCTAGATGTCAGCAGATCTATATCGGTGAGACCAAGTGGAGGTTGGGCGATCGTTTCGCCGAACACCTCCGCTCGGTCCGCAAGAACCTACCTGACCTCCCGGTGGCTCAGCACTTCAACTCCCCCTCCCACTCCGTATCCGACCTCTGTCCTGGGTCTCCTCCATGGCCAGCGAAAGCAATACCGGAAATTGGAGGAACAGCACCTCATATTCCGCTTGGGGAGTCTGCATCCTGGGGGCATGAACATTGAATTCTCCCAATTTTGTTAGTCCTTGCTGTCTCCTCCCCTTCCTCAGCCCTCCTGCTGTCTCCTCCCATCCCCCAGCCTTCGGGCTCCTCCTCCTTTTTCCTTTCTTCTCCCCGACCCCCCACCCCCGATCAGTCTGAAGAAGGGTTCGGCCCGAAACGTTGCCTTTTTCCATCGCTCCATAGATGCTGCTGCACCCGCTGAGTTTCTCCAACCTTTTTGTGTATCTCTGACTCAACAGCCTTGTTATGACTATAGATTAATTTCACAGATCCATCCTCAATTTAATAGTCTTAAAAATACTTCCTTAATCAGATTTCTCTTATACTAGTCAATAACTGGGCCTTTTCTCCGACTTGTACTTATGAAAGTAAATATACAAGGGATTAGCAACCTCTATTACTATCCTGTCTCACATGATTTTACTTCGGAGTCACGTGAGTGACTACGTGAAGAGCCCGCTCAGCACGCATGCGCGGCATTACGCCAGCAGTGCAACAGCAGCTGCAGCGGGAGTCAGGCGCTCCCGCTGCAATTTAAAAGACGGACTGTCAGGTAAGTAAACTGAGGTCGGCTTTACTTGTGAAAGGAGAGCCTTCTGATTTCTGTTTCAGAATGAGTGCGACTAAGAAGAGGCTCTCAAAGAAATCTGTCCCCCGCTCGACTCCAACGGAGGAGCATTCCATCGGGGGGGGCAGCAACAGGCGGTAGGACCGCTTACCGGGTGCTCCGCCATCCCCGACACCGTGCCGAGCCCAGTCCCGCTAGCGCCTGAGCAGCGGGCTGGATGTAAAGCTACTCGAAAAAGCGTCCGGCCGGTAGTTTCCGACTCGTCGGACGGGGACGTCTCTCCACCCGCATGGGGGAGAGACAGCCGCCTGAGCCGCATGGAGCGGATGCTGGAGCAGGTGCTCCAGCGAGACGCGTCGCGTGAGTGGCGCTCTCGCAGGGGGAGTTCAGGCACTCCCTCCACAGTGCCTTGTGCACTGCCCATTGCTTCCTCCTCACCCGAGGGTAGCTTTGGTGACCAGGACTGGGCTGGTCAGGAAGAGGAAGAAGTCGGGAGTATGCAAGGGGTGCAGGAACAGGAAGAGCTGCTGGGTGTGGTGGACCGCTGCGTGGCAGCACCACGTGCAGGAAGGCCGTTAGAGGCCAAACTAGCGGCCAGCATTAACCACCTCTCCAACAGGCCCCTACAGGAGCAGGTGGTCAATGAGGCCTTAGAAATGTATACAGCTCCAGAGAACTGTGAGTCCCTCAAAGTGCCGGCTGTAAACAGCCAAATCTGGGGGCACATCGGGGCAAATATTCGGAACCAGGAGCTGAAACTGCAGCGGATCCTCAGGCTCCTGACGTCAGCCATCACATCCTTTGCTCGTTCCGAGGACAATACGGAGATGACCACTAATCAACAAGACACTCTCGCTCTGTTGTGCAACACGCAGTTCGAGATAAACAACCTTCGTAAAGAAATTATAAGACCTGCCCTAAATCCTAAATTCGCGGGGTTGTGCAAAACCCCAGCCACTGAGCCAGACATACTGCTCTTTGGCAAAGACCTCACAAAGAAAATGAAGGATATGGAAGAGGCCTCAAAAACTTTCAGTCTCATGAGGGCAGGCCCCTGGACGAGCAAACCCAAAATAATAATTCCCAAGCGGCAGCACCCCATCGCGTCCACCAGTCGACGGCTACCATATGGGACTGGTGAAAGCTCGGGGTCCGCATTTTATCACCGGAAGTCTTTTTTAGACCAGGGCACAGAGCGGACCCCATGGAAAATGCGCCACCCCCCAACATCATCGCCACGTCAGACAACGCGCAAGACTCGTTGGACCGGGAGGAGACAGAAGATATACCCATAACCATGGAGGTAGGTGGGTCTGGTTCCTTCCAGCATATAGAAAGTAGGGGCTTAATACTAACAGGGGGGAGATTACACCTGTTTAAAGAAGCATGGGAGTCTATCACGAGTGATCAGTATATACTCAATGGCATTAGTGGATACAAAATACAATTTATACTAGAAAAATTGCCACCAGTTCAACATTCACCCCAGAGGGTATTTTCCCTCTCAGTTAAAGAAAAACGAGAGGGACAAGCTGAACTGGTGAGACTAATTACAAAGGGTATCATCGAAAAAACAAAACATGAACCCTTGGAATTCGTATCAACTATATTCACTAAAACCAAAAGAGATGGTGGATGTCGCATCATCATTGACTTAACTTCACTAAATATGTTTGTTAAGTATATACATTTCAAAATGGAAACGTTTGTTACTGCCAAACAACTAATTTCCAAAGGATACTTCATGGCAAGCATTGATCTTAAAGATGCTTACTATTCAGTGCCTATTCACAAGGATCATCGCAGATACCTGAAATTTACCTGGATGGGGCAGCAATTGCAGTTTAAAGCGTTACCCAATGGGTTAACATCAGCCCCAAGATTATTCACCAAGATACTAAAACCAGCCCTGGCAATATTAAGAAGACAAAAACATATTGTCATGGCATATCTTGATGATATCTTAATAGTAGGCAAGACCATGGAATTGACTATGTCAGCTGTATCAGCTACCAAACAGTTTTTCGAAACCCTGGGATTTGTCTTACACCCCAGATAAATCTAAGTTGAAGCCATCCACAACCATGGACTACTTGGGCTTCACAATTAATTCAGTCCACATGACTGTAACTTTGCCAAAAGACAAAACAGTTGAATTGGCACAATCATGCAACAATTTAATGGTCAACGAACGACCAACTATTCGACAAGTAGCAAGAGTAATTGGGAAAATGGTAGCAGCATTTCTGGCTACACAATTCGGACCTTTGCACTATCAAAACTTACAAAGAGCAAAGGTACAGGCACTAAAACGACATGCAGGTCATTATGATCGTGTCGTGAAATTACCCACTGAAGCAATATCAGAACTACAGTGGTGGGCAAAAAACGTTTGGCATAGTTTCAGCCCTATCATCATCACTAACCCTACGTTAGTTATCCAAACAGATGCCAGTGCTCAAGGCTAAAAAGCAACTAACTCCATATGCAGCAGAGGTGGTACTTACACTGGGCATTAATTATCTAGAGATGTTGGGTGCCTTTTATGGTTTAAAAGCATATGCATCAAATATGCATCACTTGCATGTACGGTTACAAATAGATAATACTACGGTGGTGGCCTACATTAACCATATGGGCAGCATAAAATCGTTATCATGCGACAAGTTGGTCAACACAATTTGGCAATCAGCAACTTACCTGCCAGGTAAGCTAAATACAGTGGCAGACACCAGGTCACGTAAATTTAATGACAACATCGAATGGATGTTAACCCCCAAAATATTTGCAAAAGTTATCAAGCAATATGGCACGCCAGATATCGATTTATTTGCATCAAGGCTAAATCACCAGGTACCTATGTATGTCGCTTGGGAACCAGACCCTGAGGCAGCAGCGGTAGATGCGTTTGTGCTGGATTGGGGAAATGTCTTCTTCTATGCATTTCCTCCCTTCTGCCTCATCAGTCGGGTACTACGCAAAATACAAATGGACTCTGCTTCAGGTATTTTGATAGTACCCAACTGGCCTACGCAGCCATGGTTCCCAATACTCCATGACATGGTTGTTGAAACTCCGATGGTATTCCCCAGTGACCCAGAGTTATTAACACACCCAGTGTCAGGCATAAGCCACCCGTGCCATGAAAAAATCAAACTCCTGGGTTGCAGATTCTGAACAGACCGCTTCTGGGACTGGGATTATCAGAACAAACCGTCGACACCATGTCAGCATCCCTCCGAACATCCACTAAAAAACAGTACTTGACCAGTATTAAAAAATGGGAAATGTACTGCCTGGATACAGGGTCCACCTACACAACTGCATCAATCACCAACGTACTGGAATTCCTGGCCAACCTTCACTACGAAGAAGGACTCAGCTACAGTGCCATCAACACAGCAAGAAGTGCCCTGTCTGCCTATTTAAAACTAGCACCTGGACAACAGGCCATGGGATCTCACCCGCTGGTGGTCAAATTAATGAAGGGCATTTACAACACCAACCCCCCTAGACCAAGGTACACCCATATGTGGGATGTCAATGTGGTCCTGACATACCTCAGGGGATGGCCACCAGCCAGATCCCTCAGCCTGGAACAATCAACACTCAAAACGCTCATGTTGATGGCACTTGTATCCGCACAGAGGGTCCAGTCACTACACCGATTGCGACTGGACAACATGATTACAGCTCCAGACCAGATCTCTTTCATGATCCAGGGACTGATCAAACAGAGCAGGCCAGGAACACCCAATCCAGTCGTGGAATTCCGGGCTTACCCGCCAGAACCACGGTTATGTGTCATGACCCACCTGCTGTCCTATATAGACACAACTAATAATATTCAAGGGAGTGAAAAAGCCTTGTGGGTCAGTCATAAAAAACCTCATGGTCGGGTGACGAGCCAAACCATTTCGAGATGGCTCAAGCTGGTACTAAAAGCTGCCGGGATTGACACTAACTTGTACAAATCTCACTCCACCAGGGCAGCATCCACATCAACGGCTGAAAGAATGAACGTGCCGATGGACCACATCCTGGCTACAGCAGGATGGTCGAGGGAAACCACGTTCAGAACTTTTTATAACAAGCCATTGGTAAAACCTGTTTTATTTGCTGAAAAGATTTTACAGACTGCAAATATTTAATTTAAGCCCGGGGGAGCGATTTATTTTTTGTTGTTATTGTTAATAAATACCGTTTTGTTTTCTACAAACAGATTCATTGGTTGATTACGATAACACACTTCCTCCCTCAAGGACTTTGGCAGTGAGTGAAGTAATAACTGTTATACGGTTTGAAATCACAGAGCTTTAAAATCTTCACGTAGTCACTCACGTGACTCCGAAGTAAAATAGTGAGATTAAACGAGAACTTACCAGTTTGAAGTTTGATCTGTATTTTATGAGGAGTTACGATGAGGGATTACGTGCCCTCCGCTCCCACCCTCAATAATATGGGTCAAACTGATAACTGATGTCTCCTTTTCTTTACTATGTTTACTTCAATAACTGTGTCTATCTGTGATTCCACACCGCTGTTTTGAAGTATGCCGCGCATGCGTGCTGAGCGGGCTCTTCACGTAATCCCTCATCGTAACTCCTCATAAAATACAGATCAAACTTCAAACTGGTAAGTTCTCGTTTAATCTCACTATTTTATGTCGTTCCTCATGGCATTACCAACCTACGTTGAAATTATTATACAAGACGTGAGAACTGGAGACCAAGCAACTAGTACCTCTCCTCAGAGTTAAACAATAATATGGGTATTGGTGCGTGACACCTGAACTCTAATCACAAAGAAACTCACCACTATTCCAGGTACATTGGTAGAGTTGCCACCTTACAACGCTTGCAGCGCCAGAGATCCGGGTTCGATCCCGACTACGGGGTGCTGTCTGTATGAAGTTTGTACGTTCTCCCTGTGACATAGAAACACTGCAACACTGACACTTCTGATTTAACCTTCTCCCTCCCAAATTGCAGATTAAAACTTATCAAATGACCGCGTGGGTTTTCTCCGAGATCTTTGATTTCCTCCCACACTCCAAAGATGTACAGGTTTGCAGGTTAATTGGCTTGGGTTTGTATACTTGGTATAAGTGTCAATTGTCCCTAGTTTATAGGCTTATGTTAATGTGCGGGGATCGCTGGTCTGTGCTGACTCGGTGGGTCGATGGCAACGTAGATAGAGGACATGCACAATCTGCTATCATGAAAGAACATTTCCAGAGCTTTCAGTCCTTTCTTAAGCAGCCTCCATGAATTACATTAAGAAGCCTTACCAACATCTTTAAAAAAAACCGAGTTGGTCTTATCCTGTCACTGAAATAAAACACTGATGATTCAAGCAGCTGAGTTACATTGCATAGTACAGGAATCCACATCATCAGATTTCATGCTGAATGCTAATTGAAGATAGTTATCATCAAATTGTGTTTTTGATTAGGAGTCCTATTGGGTAAAATTGTACAGCATGGTATTGGACTACAAATGTTTTGGAGTTTACACGTAGAATTCCTTAACATTACTCCAAAAAGTCTTTCCTGAGGTAACAATGATTACAAGGTTTGCAAGTTGCTCCTGCAGAAACATAAATATTTATTTTGTGATCATGTTGACCATTAACATTATCATTAATAAATAGAGAGCTGTGTAGGACAGAATTGCAGATGCTGGTTTACACCTAAGGAAGACACAAAATCCTGGACTAACTCAACAGGCAGCATCTCCAGAGAGTAGGAATGGGTGACGTTTCTGGTCAAGGCCCTTCTTCAGACTGAAAGTCAGGGGAGAGGGATTCTGGAGATATAGAAAGGTCAGGTGCGAGAACGACAGATCAAAGCAGACAATGAGTGTCCTTTGGAATGCAAAGTGCCAGCCCCTTGGTAAAAATGGTGACCTGCCTTTGAGTAGCTCGTAAATGCCCAGTGGTGTGAATAGAGGTTAATTTGAGCTTCATTTTTAGTTTAATTTAGAGTAGAGATACGGCGTGGAAACAGGCCCTTTAGCCCACTGGGTCAGCGCTGACCAGCGACCCCCACACATTAACACTATCCTACGCCCACTAAGGAGAATTTTTACATTTACCAGGCCCATTAACCTATGCGTCTTTGGGGTGTGAGAGGAAACCGAAGATCTTGGAGAAAACCCACGCAGGTCACGGGGGAACGTACAAACTCTGTACAGACAGCACCCGTAGTTGGGATCGAACCCGGGTCTCCGGCGCTGCATTCGCTGTAAGGCAGCAACTCTACCGCTGCGCCACCGTGACCGCCCTTCATTGTTAGCTTTTCGACTGAACATTTTATATTGCACAGAATCCAGTCAGTTCTTTTGAAATTGCCTCCAGAAATAGTTTCACAATACCAATACAGTAAAATATTTTCTTTTAAGTTTTGTTTTGACATGATAAATGGCAAAATCTTTAATTCCATAAGGGTTGTTTACATTTCAGGAATTATATGCAGCGCTGAGGAACTTATTCTTTGTTCTTGAACATAATTTTCATAACTTTAAACACTTGGGTTTTAACATTATCATCTATCTAAACAAGATCCTAATAGGCTTTTTGACAACGATCCTTCACTGTCTTGTTAAAACTCATTGTGCATACCCTAAAGGCTCCACAATTCATTTCCATAAAGAATCTCATCTCTATTCCAAGCCATAAACATGAACTCTTGACATTCGTGCCAATAGATTCAGATTGTTAATTGCAAGATACATATTTTTTGCTTTGGGAACTCTTTTGCAGATGACATCTATTGGGAAAAAGTAGTGACCAATACATTTTTCTCCCTGAGTACTCAGATGCCATTTTCTGCAGTTCAAAAGAATCCAATGAAAGCTCAACAAATCTCCCCGGATTAGAGGGTTAGCATAACCCTGCAGGCAAAGATGGAAATCAGTTGAGGTTGAGTCATACAGTACTTTGCAATATCATTTGGCCCAGCCATTGTAAAATAAATTGCAACAGACTAAGATCAAGGAAAACTTTTCCGAACAACATTAGTGTCTCACAATGTTTTTTCTTCTCCTTCCAAAGCCTTCGACATGCAGTTACTTTGGTTTTTTTGCCCTTGGTACAGTCGTGCAGGCTACTTCCAGGCTTGTTTTTCAGTTAGTACAAATTCTGACGGCTTCTATGACGTCTCTATAAAACATAGGAGGTGATTGAACAAGGAAATTATATTAAATAGATTATTCTCCAAAGGCATTAAAATAATGTTAAACATTCAGACCTTTTTATCCGACACATTAGGCCATTCTGATAAGCAATCGTTTCTTTTTTTTAATTGTTTATTTTTCAAGGATTCAACATTGACAGGATCACTTTACTTATTTAATCCTTAAGTCATATTGCGATTAATTTAGAAATATCGGAAGTGTTTGGTCTAGGCTATGAGATTTTTTTTTCATCTGTTTTGAGTGAAAATGCAGACAGGAAAGCACTTTGCCTTGAAGGGATTTACTACGGTGTACACAGAAATAATCACAAGATCCCAGGATTACTCCGAGACCCAGTTGATTGAGTAGACAATGCTGATTAGTTGACAAATAGCCACCACCAGCATTTAGCACTGAGAAAATTCGCCAACATCATTATCAGATCTGTGAAATTCAGAAAGTCCAATGTCCCAATGTTTATGGTGGCAGTATTTAAAATTCCACACCTGATCCTCCAGTCACTTTCATCAAGTCCGCCAAATCCACCCTCTTCAACTCAATGTAACATAATAGTTAGCTGGTGGTGAACAGGACTGATATTGTTAGCAAAGGAGTCCTGTGTGAAATATCTTCAGGTAGAACTGGTTGCATTACAGAGATCACCAGATATTTGACAAGGCCAACTAGAGACAATTTTATTTAACTGATGAACCTGCTATTTCAAGAAGATAGACTCAAAAAGTTGGAGTAATTAAGCGGCTCAGATGGTATCTCTGGAGAAAAGAAATTGATGACTTTTCATGTCGAGACACTTCTTCAGACCCTATTCCTTTTCTCCAGAGATGCTGTCTGACCCACTGAGTTAGTCCAGCTTTTTGTGTCTATCTTCCGTTTACACCAGCATCCGCAGTTCCTTCCTACACTGCTATTTCAAGAGATCGCTTAGGATTTCCAAAACAACGTGACTTGCCTGAAGATGCAGAAGCTCTCTAGTATTTTACACATTTACGTGTGAAGTATGTACTGAGTGGTAGCCATTTGCTGAGCTATTGTCCTGTGGTCTTCCCACATCATCTTTTCTTGATGTGGGTGTATAGGTCCAGTTTTCGGAACCTCCTGAGTCAGTTGGCAAGGTATATATAGTGAGAAGGTCTCAGCTGTAATACCCCTATATGCTGGTGGGTGAACCAGAGCACTATATAAACTCAACTTGATGCAGTTGTTCATGATCATTGAATCTTGCTTTCATGGAAGAGACTTGGTCAATTCAAACATTTTTTTGTAAATTATATATTGTATTATAGGTTTTGAGTCTAATATACTTATGCATTACAAAGGACTAGTATTGCAAGACTTGACATTGCATTATTGTTTAATTTAATGGACTAAAGCCTCAGTCCTTAGAAGTATTTAGATGTTTCTGACTAATGATTTAATATTTTGTTATGGAAATAGCTACTGTGGCACTGGTGTTACTTGTGATAATAATTCACCATGTAATATTATTGAGGTTTCACCATTTACATGCAGGTATAGCACAACTCAAGAGGAAGAAACCTACTGCAGTTGTGCAGACATTGTGAAAAGCTACTTAGGAAGAGAGCATTCCAGCGAATATCATTACTTACCAAATAACAAAATAATACATTACAAACAAATGTATTCCAGAATAAGAAGTGATGAACCTTTAGAGATACAGTATGGAAACAGGCCCTTCGGCCCACCGAGCATGCCAACCAGCGATCGCCGCACATTAACACAATCCACACACACTGGGGACAATTTGCACTTATACCAAGCCATTTAACCTACAAACTTGTACGTCATTGGAGTGTGGGAGGAAACCGAAGATCTCAGAGAAAACCAACGCTGTCACGGGGAGAATGTGGAAACTCCGAACAGACAACACCCGTAGTCAGGATCGATCCTGGGTCTCTGGCTCTGCAATCGCTGTAAGGCAGCAACTCTACGGCTGTGCCACCTTCTAAGTACAGACATTACAAAATGTGTCACATTTCAGATCATGAAGTGCTGGAGAAATTGAGCAGGTCAGGCAGCATCTGGGGAGGGAATGGACAGCTGACATTTCCGATTGGGACCCTTCTTCAGACTGACAAAACCAAATACAGAACCGGGTTTCCCTGGGAGGGAGAAAGTGAAAAAAAATTGGACAAGACAGGAGGATTCCTTCTTAAATATCATTTCATCATTTGTAACATGATATCATTTTATTTTCAGATTATTTATCTGAAACATGATGAGTTTAGAATCACTAGAATAACATATGTAATTTCATCCTTCACAGTGTGAAATTTAAACTAGTCTCTGTCATATTTCTGTACTTTGAAGATGAAACATAATCTCTCTCTCTCTCTCTCTCTCTCTCTCTGCATTTGCTGTAATTAAAAAGGAATAAAAAAATTAATATAAATATTCTTGTTGCATTCATATACAAAGTACTGTAGTCAGCAAAGTATTCTTGAGATGAAGTTTCAATTGGAGACTGAGGCAGTCTTTAATAAGGATGGACTCACTAGTGCCAAATATTTGGTACCCTCAAGTGTTCAAGTTGCCAAATTATGGTACTACTGCGAAATGCTTAGGATTCATATCTGGTGAAATATTCAACCACATTGGTCCAAATCGCAATCGGTGCTGTTCGCTTACAGAAACAAGTTTAATTTAGTTTAGTTTAGTTTAGTTTGGTTTAGGGATAGAGCATGGAAATAAGCTATTCAGCCCAATAAATCCATCGATCACTCGTTCTCACTAGTTCTATGTTGTCCCACTTTCACGTCCACTCCTTATACACTAGGGGTAATTAACAGAGGCCAATTAATCTACAAACCCACATGGCTTTTGGATGTGGGAGGATACCAGAGTACTCGGAGAAATCCCACATCATAAAATGTAAGTGGCAAATCTCCAGGGTGGCAGCCGGTAAGCATTCTGAGGTAAGGTTTCAGAGAGAAAAAGATTGATTCTGACTTCCACTTAGACTTGAATTTGTTTCCTTATAGAGTACTAGACTAGAGTCGTAGAGTCATTCAGCACAGAAACAGGCTCTTTGGCTCAACTTGCCAAGGCTGACCAAGATGCCCCATCTGCACTAGTCCCACCTGCTTGAATTTGGTCCATATCCCTCTCAACCTTTCCTATCCATTTTCCTTCTCTAGTTCAGAAATATATTTTGCAAAGAATCTGAGAAAGGAATAAAGTTCTATTGTTGCACAGACGTATGTGTCTGTTCATAAACTTTTACCAATGTGTGAACTGATGCATTTGTAGAGTCGTAGAGTCATACAGCATTGAAACAGGCCCTTTCGCCCAACTTGCCCATGCCAACCAAAATGCCCTAACCAAAGTGCTACACTGTCCCACCTGCCTGTGTTGGCCCATATCCCTCTAAGTCTATCCTATCCATGTACCTATATAAATGCTTCTTAAACATTGCGATGGCAACTGTCTCAACTACCTCCTTCGGCAGTTCATTCCAGATGCCTACTGCCTTTTATGTAAATAAGTTACACTTCAGGATTTTATTAAATTGTTCCCCCCTCACCTTAAAGCTATGTTCTGTGGTTCTTGATTCCACCAACAGGGCAAATAACTCTGTACATTTACCCAATCTATTCCTCTCATGATTTTTGTACACCTCTAAACGTTCACTCCCCATCCCCTGCACTCCAAGGAATAAAGTCCTAGCCTGCTCAACAACTCCTGATAGCTCAGGCCCTCGATTCCTGGCAACATCCTCATAAATCTTCTCTGCATCCTTTCCAACTTGACAAAATCATTCGTATAACATGTTGCCCAAAACTGAACACAATTCTCTAAATGTAGCTTCACCACGTCTTACATAACTGCATTTCTGGCACAAATCCAGCGTGCACTTGCTAACCGCCATCTCGCAGTCTTGAGTCTCAACTGCTGGTGGCCTGGTGTAATCCAATTTTTGGGTCATAGCATTTATGTCTGAAAATGTGTAAAGTTATTTAGAGGATTCAACAATTGCTGAACGGTAGAAGTTAAGAAAACAAATTCTATTAGTAACTAGGTTGGGAATTATCTGCAGATCTAAATGCATCTGAGATGAGAAAAAGGACGACTGCTATAAATTAAAAGAGATCCCCTGGGGTAAAGGAATGAATACAAATCTTTACATCATACGTTGATGTGTTCAATGTTTGGCTGACATTGACTGTGCTTTTTATTGAAGCCCGAGACACATAATATAGGTACATTAGAGGCTTGGTTTGAAGAATTGGCAAGATTTTCAATTAGGGTAGGCTATAGACAAAGTCCTCTTGTGTAACCACAAAGATTATTTGTCCTCTGGACTGGGATATGAAATGAAACAAAAGTCTAGATAAGGCCAAAGGGATATGTTTGACCAAATCTGCTAGCCTTTTTTATTTATTCAATTAGCATTACTAGATAAATTTATATTGCATACTTGAGTTGCATAATTCCTCAAATATCTAAATCATAATTAAATCATAGTCAAAATTAAAGAAAGGATCAAATCTTTGACTTATCAGCAAATGCTTCAATTATTTTCTAAAAAATAAAAATTTCACAAGGTGCCTTAATGGAGCCAGTCCGATCAACTGGAGATGAAGTGATTGATAACAATTTATTGAGAAATCATTTCTGCTTTAAATATGTTGGGAATTTTTCTGTACTTGGCTGAGCACTGTGTTGGAATGGGGAGAAAGCATTACAGCATTAACATGAGAGCTGAATACTGCAGATCTTCATTGACAGAAGAGCATGTTTGAAGGAGGGAGAACTATACAGTGTGCATGGAAATCTACCTATTCTGATCCAGCTTTGTTTGCAAGAAAACCATTTCACTTTGTCAACATTTCTTTTTCTCCCTGCTTTTCTCTTTGAAGGACATGATTACAGTATGTTCATTCCCATCAATCACAGCGTTCAGTAACCTACTATTTTGTCTGATTCACTGACGCTGCAAGGAATTCAAGCCCATTGTTCCATCTTTATTTTTGTTATGTCTCTATATGATACATGATTGTTAGTGCATTGTGCAAACTCAAGCAATAAGCTTCTCCCATGCCTGGCTCTGCTGGACGTTGAGTAAATTAAATTCAAAATTGGTGTTCTCCAGCTAAACTCCGTGCTCTGTGTTTAGTAACCTCACAAAACTCAACATTTTAAATCCAGGGCCCTTTTTAATCTGAAGCCTTTCATTAAAGATGAAAGCCCTAATAAGTCCAGGGCAGCACAGTGGCGCAGCGGTAGAGTTGCTGCCCAAAGGGCCTGTCCTACTTACGCGGTTTTTCGGCGACTGCCGGCACCCGTCATAGTCGCAGCAGGTCGCCGAAGATTTTCAACGTTGAAAATCCAACGGCGACCAGAAAAAAGTACGACTCTTTGGGTGACTACTCATGACCATGTCGTGGGGTGACGCCTGTATGGTCATGAGTATCGCCCAAAGAGTCGTACCTTTTTCTGGTCGCCGCTGGATTTTCAACATGTTGAACATTTTTGGCGATGCCGGCAGTCAACGAAAAAATCACATAAGTGGGACAGGCCCTTTACAGCGCTTGCAGCTGGGTTCGATCCTGACCACGGGTGCTGTCTGTATGGAGTTTGTACGCTCTCCCCATGATCGCGTACGTTTTTTTCTGAGATCTTTGATTTCCTCCCACATTCCAAAGATGTAGAGGTTTGTAGGTTAATTGTAGGTTAATTCCAGCATTCTGGAAGTGGCGGCGCTGTTAACAGCTGCGGCTCGCCTGCAGTCCGTCTGTCTTTACTTTTTGTTGTTGTTTTTTTTGTCTTGTTTTGGCTGTGTTTGTTGGGTTGTGTTATGGGGGGGGGGAGGGGGGTGAAACATTTTTTTGTCTCTTCCTTTGGGGGAATGCAACTTTTTCTTGTCGTATCCCCCTTCTCTGCCTCCGTCTGCGCTGAGGCCTAATGGCGGAGCTGGCGGTCTCCAACCTGCGACCGACCTCGATGCTCCGGAGGCAGAGCCAGCCAGGACTTACCAACGCGAGGCTAGCCGACTTCGGGGCCGAGACAGCGGTGGCCGGACTCGCTGATGCGGCGTTCCAGCTTTCGGCAGCGGCCCGGAGCTGAGACTGCAGGACTCGGAGCTGATGCAGCGGCCCGGGGCTGGGGCTGCGGGACTCGGAGCTGAGGCAGCGGCCCGGAGCTGTTGCAGCGGGACTCGGAGCTGATGCAGCGGCCCGGAGCTGAGGCTGCGGGACTCGGAGCTGAGGCTGCGGGACTCGGAGCTGTTGCAGTGGGACTCGGAGCTGATGCAGCGGGACTCGGAGCTGAGGCTGTGACGGGCCGACTCGGAGCAGCAGCGGCGATCACCACGGAGGTCCACTGGACTGGAGAGCGGCATCTTCGGCCTGGATCGATCGCCTCAGCGCAGAGGGAGAACAAGGAGGGAAGAGACAGAGACTAAGACTTTTGCCTCCATCACAGTGAGGATGTGCTTGGTGAACTCACTGTGGTGGATATTAATTTGTGTTTATTGTATGTTTTGTTATTTATTGTTACTGTTTATGACTGCAGGCAACGTAATTTCGTTCAGACCGAAAGGCCTGAATGACAATAAAGGAATCAAATTCAAATTCAAATTCAAATTCAAAAATTCAAATTCAAATTCAAATTCAAATTGACTTGGTATTGGTGTAAATTGACCCTGGTGTATATAAGATAGTGTTAATGTGCGGAGGTCGCTGTTCGGCGTGGACTCGGTGGGCCAAAGGGCCTGTTTCCGCTCTGTATCTCTAAACTGAACTAAATATGAATGAAGTGCACAAAGGTAATTCCGGGAAATGTCAGTAACTAAAGATCTCGCACTAAAGGTCACAGATTTGTTCTCTGGAAAAAAATGTTGAGAGTATTTTTGTTTAATTTTGAGAGTTATTATTATTTCAGAGACAAGAGTGTCTCTGAGACATTGAGCGACTTGATATATACACCAAGTGTACATACGATCCCAGTGTGAAACATTTTAGTGGTGTAAGTCACAAAGCTTGGAGTAACTACAGCAAACAGTAAACTCCATACAGTATTATTGCATTATTCTAGCTCTACAATAATGTCAGTGCATTTGAATTTCTTCCAAAAATAGTCCCAAAAATCTGGAGTAACTCAACGGGTCAGACAGCATCTCTGGAGGAAATGAATAGGTAACGTTTCAGGTCGAGACCATTTGTCTTTCTTCAGTTTAAGCCAGCATCTGCCTGGTTCCTTCCTACACTATGAATTTCTTTCCAAAGGGCTTCAGAGGCATACTTGCTGGTGTGAAAAAGCACACTCAGGAACAATGTTGAGAAAGACAGTTTCTGGGCAAATAAGTATGAAATGAATCCCAAGTAGTCAACATAGATTGATGAGGATTATGTTGATTCTTTTAATATAATATACGACATGGATAGCAGTATTTTCGGTAAGTTGGATGTCAAAGAATGCGCTTTGGAAACCAAGGAGGAAGGATTTAGAAACATCAGTTGTGGAGGTGGAAAATAATTATATTAGGATGTGGGCTGTGAAGGATAGAGACAATTATTTAGGTTTCGGTTTATGATTATCACATGTACAATGTAAAGGCTTGTTTTGCATGATATCCAATCAAATCGGATAGCATGATACATAAACAAAATCGAGCTACATTTATGTACAATAGGTAGAGTGAAGGGAATACAGAATGCAGAACATAGATATTAGAGAGACAGACCTATTGGACTGAAAATGAAATATAAGGGTATATTAAAAAGGCACATGAATATGACATCCACTTTTGAGCCTTTTTCCAGTAGAATCAAGCAGAAATGTGAGCACAATAGGATCAGCTTCTTTCAATGAATGAAATGGTAAGAACTACATTTAAAAGTGGAAAAGGAGAACTGCCTAAACAAACATTAGATCTGAGGATACAAGCACTTGTATTTAATTATATATTGGCCTATTTTACAACGAAGGGCTACTCAGTAACAGCTACCGTACATTTCTGACAACATTGCTGATATGCAGTCGAGTTGAGGCACCATTTTTAAGAATCTTGTTCCTCTTTTAACAATGAGGAAGAACTGTGTCCGGAGGCAACATAAGACATATCAAACCCTGGAAGTGAACGGTAAAGACAAAAAGCCAGCAATAGCTTGTGGGGCTTCAATGGACGATGTATTACTCTGATCACTGGGACCCACTGTATTCGGAATGCAAAACTGCTTAAAATAGGAACAAATAACTGACTAAAAGGTTTGAGAACATGTGCTTTCAGTAAGGAGTTTAGTTGTGCCGAGTCCTTTTGGTAAATTGCAGAGAATTGGTGACGTTATGTTTAATCATTCAGTATTTAATCTAATCCAAGATTCTGTTTGATTCCCCCGCTTTTCTGAAAGATGCATTTTTAAGCCTAATAAGATACAGCAGTTCAACTGTAATCCAGGGTTTATGTTTAGAGCCACATCTAACAATTTCGGATGGGGATGCAGCTTTTCATTACGAACATGAAATAGACTGGAAAGTGACTCCGGGCAATGCTAACGGAAACAGACTCCCAGGTGATGGGGCATTATGATTTCAGAAGTCTTATCCTGTTGAGTTTCATATATTTACAAATGAATATTGAAAAGGAGAAAGTAGAAAAGAAAAATGTGAAGCTAATCGAAATTTTAGGATTGGAGGGAAAAAATACCCAATAAAGTAGTAAAGTTGCAAAAATCATCAGATAATGTTTTCGAACTTTATCACAGAAACAGATTTATTTGCAATCAAAGACAGAGTAAATGAGTTCATTATCTGATGGAGATCATCAGCATAAAGGCCAGAGGCCAACAGATTGATGTTAAAATTCCCTGTTAACATGATGGCTCCAATTTCCTTCATATATAATCCCTTCTTTTGTTCGCATACAAGGAACCGAGTATCATGGTTTTAAGCAAGGAGTAAGCTGGTAAAAATCAAAGAGGGCCTTTGCTTCTTGCTGCCTCTTGCACCCTTTACGTCTTCTTCTCATCATATTTCCATGCTCAAACAATGCAGAGAATTCTATCATTACAACCTGTTCAATTTGTCAGGGAGTGTCTTCTGGAACACAATTTGGCAAACTCCTATTCTGAGGAGGACCAAGAAACACAATGCAGTTTCTCTTGAAGAATCGCGTTTCAGATAGAGGGGTTGACCGTTGACTCAAGTTAATGGCATTGGATAATTCCAAATCCTGCGTCGCTCATCATCCAAGCCAATGATAACTGAAATGTGAAGAAGGATCACGACCCGAAATGCCGTTTGTCCATTTCCCTCCACACATGCTGCCTAATCCGCTGAGTTCCTCCAGCACTTTGTTTTCTATCAGTTCAAGATGCCAGCGTTTGCGGTTCCTTGTGTCACATCTATTTCCACAGTGCTCGAAATGAAAACAAAAAGTGCTGGAAATGCTCAGCAGGCCAAACAGCATATGTGGAAAGAAAGACGGAGTTTCCGGTCAGCGAGCCCCTGCTGTGCCTGGCCGGTAAGTCTCCGCTTTAAATTCTCTGCAATTTTTCTTCTTAAATATGTTACGTAAAACTTCCTAAAACAGCCCTGCTGGTATAATTAATAACATCTTATTATGGAGTCATACACCATGGAAACAGGCCTTATGGCCCAACTTACCCATGCCAACCAAGATGCCCCCATCTACACGTGTGTCACCTGCCTGCTTTTGGCCCTAACCCCTCTCAACCTTTCCTATCCATGTACCTTGTCCATATGTCTTTAAATCTTGTTATAATATCTGCCTTAAATACCTCCTCTGGCAGCTTGTTCCATATACCCACCACCTTCTGAGTGAAAAGGTTGCCCCTCAGGTTTCTATTAATTATTTCACCTCTTCCCTTAAACCTATGTCCTCTGGTTCTTGATTCCCCTACTCCGGGTAAAGTATTCTGTGCGTTTACCCTATCTATTCCACTCATGATAATATACACCTCTAAGATTGTGTGATTTTGCCTATGAAAATCACAATGCTCTTGATCAATCGGATCACCGTTCCATCATTCATTCTTAAAACAGTTTAACAAATACACCACTTTGTTCTCTGATTTGATTGATGCTAATAGAACAAATGGCTTACAATCCTCATGCCAAATCTCAGACCTGTGTTTCATTAACACTCAGCAATTAGGCCCGCCAGCCTGGCCCTTCAGTGGTCTGTGGTTCACTGCATTACTTGGTGTTGCCAACTTTGCTTTCAAATTTCCTGTGAGACATGTAAGTGTAACGCCCACGATATTGGTTCAGCCACATTAAATAACTCACACTAGTCTTTCTTATTAATTGAAATGAATCAAGGATGAGTTGCATCCCCTCTCACTCCCTCTTCTTCCCTCTCTCATCGAGCAAGAGGTATAGAAATGTGAAAACGCACACCTCCAGATTCAGGGACAGTTTCTACCCAGCTTTTATCAGGCAGCTGAAGCATCCTACCAACCATTAGTGCAGGTAGACAAAAGTGCTGGAGAAACTCAGTGGTTAATGAAACACAGGTCTTCAATCTGAAGAAGGGTTTCGGTCCGAAACGTTGCCTATTTCCTTCGCACCATAGATGCTGCTGCACCCGCTGAGTTTCTCCAGCAATTTTGTCTACCTTCGATTTTCCTTCGATTTTCCAGCATCTGCAGTTACTTCTTAAACCATTAGTGCAGTCCTGAACTTCTATCTACCTCATTGGAGATCCTCAGACTATCTTTGATCAGACTTTACTGGCTTTATCTTGCACTAAATGCTATTCACAATATTCTCTTTATCGTGTATCTGTTGTATCCACCATTGTGAATTGCTCGATTGTAATCATATATTGTCTTTCCGCTGACTGGTTAGCGTGCAACAAAGGTTTTTTACTGTACACGTGACAATAAACTAATGACTAACAAAATTAGATGCTTATGGTAATGATGGAGAGTGGAGTTTCTACTTTCATCCAATTGTCAAAATGACCTGGTCTCTTGGTAAATCTCAGTAAACCCAATGGTTTGAAGAAGAGTTCTGACCTGAAACGTATTCTATCCATTCCCTCCACAGATGCTGCCTGACCCACTGAGTTCCTCCAGCACATTGTGTTTTGCTCAAGATTCCAGCATCTACAGCTCCTCATATCTCCGCTTAACAGAAGTAATATGCAAGAGTGCTTGTGACAAAGCAGTCTGCTTGATTGACAAACCATCTATTTCCCCAAACACTGACTCCATTATCGATACATATATTCTCACAGACTGCATTTCACTTACTTATGTGTAGGAGAGAACTGCAGATGCTGGTTTACACCGAAGATAGACACAAAATGCTGGAGCAGCTCAGCTGGACAGGCAGCATCTCTGGAGAGAAGGAATGGGTAACGTTTCGGTTCGAGACAATGTGGGCTCCTTTGGCTCCAACTCCCAAATATGTAATCATCATCATCATCCTTACAAAGCCAAAGGTGCATGGGAACAGCATCCATTACAGTTTCTCTTTTAACAGCATTATGGGAGTACTTTCATCAGAAAGATTGCAGCAGTTCAAGAAGATAGCTTATTGCCCCCTTTCCAAAGGTAATTAGGGTTGAGTAACAAGAAGGGTCTCGACCCGAAACATTACCCATTCCTTCTATCCAGAGATGCTGCCTGAGTTACTCCAGCATTTTGTGTCTATCTTCAGTTTAAAGCATCTGCAGTTCCTTCCTACAACAGTGAGTAATGAATGCTGGCTTTGCCCTATCCAAAAAATGAATAACAAGAAAAAATTAGCCGTTGGCACTATCCTTTAACTAGCATCGCCACCACCACTTGTGCCACTCAATCTCTCCTGGTCTCCACCCCATCTTGGAACTTAACTTTTGATTCGTACGGGCGTCAGGAGTTATGTGGAGAAGGCAGGACAATGGGGTTGAGAGGGATAGATAGATAAGCCATGTTGGAATGGTGGAGTAGTCTTGAATGGGCTGAATGGCCCAATTCTACTCCTACCTCTTAAGAACTTTTTAATCTCTGCCTGATTTTTCCAACATTTCATCATTAAATCTGAATCAAAGCCAGTTTGTGTCATTAAATTCTTTCGTACATTGCCACTGATGGTACATATAAGATTGAAACATATAAGATTGTTAAGGGCTTATACCAGAAGCAGGAAACATGTTCCCGATGTTGGGGGAGTCCAGAGCCAGGGGTCACAGTTTAAGAATAAGGAGTAAGCCATTTAGAACGGAGACGAGGAAACACTTTTTCTCACAGAGAGTGGTGAGTCTGTGGAATTCTCTCCCTCAAAGGGCGGTGGAGGCAGGTTCTCTGGATGCTTTCAGGAGAGAGCTAGATAGGGCTCTTAAAAATAGCGGAGTCAGGGGATATAGGGAGAAGGCAGGAACGGGGTGCTGATTGGGGATGATCAGCCATGATCACATTGAATGGCGGTGCTGGCTCGAAGGGCCGAATGACCTACTCCTGCACCTATTGTCTATTGATTTGAATTACTTAGAAAATAGTTCTTGAATCATATCTGATTTATTCACATGATACAGTGACACGATTGAGAGTCATCGGGCTGGGATCCCACTACAAATAGGAATTTATAAAAAAACATTTTGGTCAAATGTTAACATCGGAAGTTTGATTAATGATAATCATTAAATTAATTTGGTGACTAATAAATTGTCAGCTAAATTTGCAATATTTCAAAGCATTTTAAGTTTTAACAGTATCTAGATTCTATCACAAAAGCAGCCTTTACTTTAATCCTTGGTACATTATTTAACTCCAGTATCCCTTTGACAGTGATTCTCATTTCAAAGAGTGTTGAGGGGAAGATTTTTACAATGGAACGTGCAATAACTAATTTTTCATCTAAATATTACATTAAATATATTGACATTGCCATCCTCATTTACATATGTCAGTAACCAGTGCTTTATTTGTGTATGTGCCGGTGGATGTAAGACGTTAAAGAATAACTATAGAATTTTAATTTGATTTTATACTTTTTAGTTATTAATTTATTAAATTAGAAGTAGATTGGTCACAAAATCAAAACAGAAGAGAGGGTTATGGCTGGAATATAAGTGCCGATAATTGCAGCTCGATCAATTGGTCACACTAGCCTGAGGTATCATACTTTTGCATCCACTCCCTACACACGTACGGGCATTATTTTACTGAGGCCAATTAAGTTACAAACCCGCACGTCTTTGGGATGTGGGAGGAAACCAGAACATTTGGAGGAAACCCACATGGTCACAGCAAGAACTTGCAAACTCCAAGCAGGCAGCACCCGAGATCACGATCGATCACGTGTTTCTGGCGCAGTGAGGAAGGGCTCTACCAGCTGGACATTATATTTTCCTTCTTTCAGATTTCTAGCAGGTGTAGCATTCTGCTTTGCGATGGCTAGCATGGGAGCAGTGCTGCATAAATTTGCATGTCTTCTGATAAAAAATAGAAAACCCAACACTGTTTTGGAACCCACTGCTGCAGTCTCTTCAAGAATCATACTGGTGGATTGCAACCTTCACGTGACCCGCCCTGTTTTGACGAATGCAATCAATCTGGTGTGCACAATCAAATAAGATCAAATAGAACAAGTTGTCCTACAACTTTAGGCTGTGCACGCCATACACAAGAAGAAGAAGAAGATACTGGTGAGTTAAATGAGTAACATTAGGCAGGATGCTCTGCTGACCACCAAGTCACCTGACCAACAAGTCACCTGACTAACAAGTCTCCTGACCTGCAAGTCATTTGACCAGTAAGTCACCTGACCAGCAACTCGCCTGAGTTCACTAATTTCCTGCCCTTGGGTCATGCTGTTCCTTCCATCATGTTTTCATCTTCAATCTTCCAAGCCAGTCAGAGTGATGGTGAGATGCAGCAAAGCATTAGGCCTCTCTGAGCATCATCAACAAGCTCCTGAGTCTGAAGACGGGTCCCAACCTGAAACATCATCTGTGCATGTTCTCCAGGGATGCTGCCTGACCCGCTGAGTTGCTCCAGCATTTTCTGCATTTCCACCAACAAGCTCCTCCTCTTGAATAGCTCGGGACTGTCACCGAAGACTCAACTGACTGGTTCGATGGTTCAATGGTATTTTATTGTCACATGTACCTAGATATGGTGAAATTCTTTGTTTTGTATACAATTCGGTAAAGTCTCACAGTACATAAGCACAATCATACCTCAATACAAATCCATGATTGTGTAATAATATTATGTTACATTGAGGCAGTACATAAAGAGTTGCTACGTTTCCATGGCCTTTGTGTGTCTGGGATGGAATGATTATGAACATCTCTGATCCTCAAGAACCACTAAAACACAATAATTTTAATATTTACATGATTTAAAATTTTAAGAATTAAATAATTTGCTGATACTAAAACTCAATTGTTTAAGTTATCTGAATTAAGTAGAATAAATAAATCTTGTTTTATCTTAGAATGTAGATAGATTAACTAGGAACTGCAGATGCCATTCGGCCCATCAAGTTTACTTCACCATTCAATCATTGCTGATCTATCTCTCCCTCTCAACCCCATTCTCCTGCCTTCTCCCCAATAACCCTTGACACCGTTACTAATCAAGTATCTGTCAATCTCCACCTTAAAAATCCCCAATGACTTGGCCACCAGTGGTAATGGATTCCACAGATTCACCACCTTCTGACTAAAGAAATTCCTCATCTCCTTTATAAAGGTACGTCCTTTTTATTCTGAGGCTATGCCCCCTGGCCCTAGACTCGTCCACTAGTGGAAACATCTTCTCCACGTCCACTCTATCCGGGCCTTTCACTCAGCTTAGCATAGCATTCCATAGCATTAGATTAATAATCTCAGGGCGAGACACTGCACCATCTGAGCTATTATAGATCATGAGACCACACCTTCCGCTACCGGACACATTCAGCCACTCCACCCCGCCCACCCTACCACCCCTACTTAAAGGGATCATCAACTATTGCAAAATAGTTGTGGCTCATTTCTTCTCCTAGTTATTCTTTGTTTAAAGTGACTGCTATTTTCCACAGTGGTTTCCAAGTTGCAAAATTCTTTCAGGAAATGTGCAGCAAGGGACTTCTGCACTAACCAGTTGCCACCAGAAATGAATGCATTAATAGGCATTTGCATTGAGTACAGCATATACAAGAGGGGATGTATAGAAAGAAGAATGTTCATAAACATTGGTGAGGCTGCATTTAGAGTATTGTGTTCAGTTCTGGGCGCCATGTTATAGGAAGATGGTGTCAAGCTGGAAAGGGTGCAGAGAAGATTTACGAGGATGTTGTCAGGACCCAAGGATTTGAGCTATAGGGAGAGGTTGAGTAGGCTAGACTCTCTTCCTTGGAGTGCAAGAGGGGTGATCTTAACGAGGTGTATAAAATCATGATAGTGCTTGCCCAGAGTAGGGGAATCGAGGACCAGAGGACATAGGTTTAAGGTGAAGGGGAAAAGAGGTAATTGGATTCTAAGGGTTAACTTTTTCACACAAAGGGTGGTGGGTGTATGGAACAAGGAGGTAGTTGAGGCAGGGACAATCAGGACATGTAAGAAACAATTAGACAGGTACATGGATAGGACAGATTTAGTGGGAAATGGGCCAAATGCAGGCAGGTGCAGCTAGTGTAGCTGGGACATTGTTGGCCAGTGTGGGCAAGTTGGGCTGAAGGGCCTGTTTCCACACTGTATCACTCTATTCTCTATGACTCTATGAATCCCAGTGGTTCACAGAATTCCTCCTGGAAGGGATGTTCCAATTCATGACCAACGTCAATGGCAACTTAATCAAATGCTCCCTGCTGGTGACCACAACATCTTGCCCATTTGTGATTGTTGTGTGATTGTCGCATTTGATTTTCCCTGCAGTTTTCCATCATAAAGGCCAGCAACATGTGATCCCTGACTACTGCAGTCATTTCGCAGGCATGCACAGCCTGGCTGAAATGGTTGCTGAGACAGTGAACATTATTTCTTGCTGCTTCAAAAGGGTACTGTTCACTCAATGTCCAAATATAGAACATCTGCATCCAACTGCGCTAAGCTTGCAGCTTCTGACTGCTTCTGCAGTTAGCTCTCCACTGACTGCTCTTGGTCACTTGTGCTGTGTGTTTTATCTAACAAACAGTGAGGGCTTGAACTGGTGTATAGTCTGTCTGTAACACCTTGTTGGACCAAATGTAAAGGCCACGTGGAGTTGGTGCTCAAAGTAACGGGCGATTTATTAAAACTGTTTTGCACCAGGAGACCAGTCAAAGCTGATCTCCTGAGCGTGACTTTGGTACAGTTTTTACATTCTCAGCTGACAAGGTTACACAGAACCTTTATTAAACAGTAAAACCAGGTCTTTATTACAGAATGGAGATTACAGAAATACTTATTTGGGTCACAAACTATGTTTTGATCACAGAATAAAATAGTAAGATTAAACGAGAACTTACCAGTTTGAAGTTTGATCTTAATTTTATGAGGAGTTACGATGAGCGATTACGTGAAGAAGGGCCGTCCGTCTGCGTGCGTGTCAATCTTCAAAGCAGCGGTGTTAAATCACAGATAAAAAAGAAGACCTGAGAATAGTAAGATTGTGAAAAACTAGAACTTCCATATGACCTTGATAATATGAGGGTGGGAGCGGTGGGCACGTAATCGCTCATCGTAACTCCTCATAAAATCAAGATCAAACTTCAAACTGGTAAGTTCTCGTTTAATCTTACTATTTTACTTCGGAGTCACGTGAGTGACTACGTGAAGATTTCAAAGCCCTGTGATTTCACGCCGGTTACGAATCCAGGCGTCACACACTGAATGGATTGACCATGGATGAGAGTATTATTAAAGCATTCAGACATAACGTAGTTAGTAAAGACACTGATGCTTTAAAATAAAGAAAAATAAATGTTTTATTAGCTTCCCCTCCGAACCTGTGGGAAAACTAGGTAACAGAACTTAAGATGGCACGAGCAAATACCCCTGGTCCGATAATGGGTTTGTTATAAAACCGCTGGAACGTTCTTTCGTTCACCCATCCTGCAGCCGCTAGGATGTCATCAAGGGGCACGTCCATCGTTCTTGCTGCCGACGTAGATGCAGCCCTGGTCGAGTGAGATTTAAAGATATGAGTATTTATTCCCGCTACCACCATTACCTCCTTTAACCATCTGGAGATAGTTTGTGTTGACACCTTTCGGTGTGGTTTCTTGTGGCTGATGAGGACCGATTGTTCTGAGCCTCTGAGGTTCTTCGTGACTCTCAGGTAGTGGTGTAAATGTGTTACCACACACAATCGTTGGTCCTCTGGATATGCCAGGAACTGGATCTTCATCTCTGGCATTCCTGGCCTGCTCTGTTTGATCAGGTCCTTAACAACGAATGTTATGTTATTCGTATTGCTGGTCATGTAGTCCAGTCGTAGTTTTTGTAGTGTCTGGACTCTTTGGGCTGTTATTAGCACCATCAGCATAACCACTTTCAATGTTAGTTTTGACAAAGATAAGGCCATTGGCTGTCCCCACTGACGAAGTAAGGTCAGTACCATGCTCACATCCCATGTGTCCGTGTACCTAGGCCTTGGGGGTATCGAATTGTAAATTCCCTTCATGAATTTTATTACGAAGGGGTGCGTTCCTATCGGCCCGTGCCCTGCCTCCAGTGTCAGATAGGAGGATAGTGCACATCTGGCACTGTTGATTGCGCTATAACTTAATTTATAGTCATAGTACAGGGCTGATAGGAACGCCAAGACATCCGTTATCCGAACTGTGCTGTATGTTATATCGTTTGCATGGCAGAAAGTTTCCCACTTCTTAATATGAGTGGCGTACTGTTTTTTGGTACTGTCCCTCCATGCCTTTGTGATGACATCCACAGTTCATTTGGATAGTCCAATGTCTTGAAATGGCCTCCTCAGAATCTGCAAAACCAACAATTAATCTGGTCAGAAAGTGGATGGTTGCTCCCTGAAACTGGGTTTACTAGGAGATCTCTCCTCTTAGGTACAACCATTAATGGCTGGACTATGATCCCCAATATTTTCGGGAACCAGGCTTGTGTAGGCCAATCTGGTACTACTAAAATGCCTGTGGCTTTGTCTTGCTTGATTTTAGTCAAGCATCGGTTTATGAGGCAGAATGGTGGGAAAGCATAAATATACATTCCTCCCCAGTTTAGAGAAAAAGCATCCACTGACTCTGCTCCTGGGTCCGGTTTCCCAGGACACATATCTGGGTAATTGATGGTTTAATCTAGATGCAAACAGATCCAAATCTGGAGTGCCAAATCGTATAGTTATTTCATTGAATACCGTACGATTCAACATCCATTCTATATTATCATTAAACATTCGTGACCTTGCATCTGCCACCGTGTTATACCTTCCTGGTAGATATACTGCCGTGACCCAAATATCCCTCTCGATGCACCAGTGCCAAATGAGGTTAGATAATCTGTCACAGGATACAGATTTTACACCACCCATGTGATTGATATATGCTACCGCAGTAGTGTTATCAATCTGAATTTGAACATGCACATGTTGCATGTTGTTACAGAGAGACTTGAGCCCATATTGTGCCCCCAACATTTCTAGGTAATTGATTCCATATAGTTGGAGTATAGTAGACTCTTGCTCATTCCATCTGCCTTCACAGCTCCTGACTGTGTTTGTGGCTCCCCATCCTAAACCGCTTGCGTCGGTTTGGAGAAACACTGATGGGCTCTGAAGTAAGATTTTTCTTGAGCTGAGTCTTATGTTTGCCATCCACCATTGTAGTTCAATAATGGCTTCAGCTGGCAACCGCATTGATTTGCCAAACTGACCTGCATGCAATTTCAATGCTCGTTCCTTTGCCCGCTGTAAATGCTGGTAATGCAAAGGTCCGTAGCGTACTGCAGGAAAGGCAGCTACCAATTTGCCAATTACACTTGCTGTTTGTCTGATAGTTGGTTTGTGTTTTTCTATCAGATCATTGCAGGCTTTCCTCAAGTCTTGTTGTTTGCCTTTAGGCAAAGTCACCAACATGGTTACTGTATTGATAGTAAATCCTAGGTAATCAATTACCTTGGTAGGAGTTAATTTTGATTTAACTGGATTGATTAGGAACCCAAGTTTTTCAAACAGGGTTTTGGTTGCCTTGACTGTTGCTTCTGCCAATTCTTTGGTGACTCCAAAGATGAAAATGTCATCCAAATATGCCATGACTATGTGATTTTGAGATCTTAGCAGCCCCAGAATTGGTTTCAGGAATTTGGTAAACAGTCTAGGGGCTGATGTCAATCCATTTGGCAGAGCCTTGTATTGCCATCATTGACCCATCCAGGTAAACTTCAAATATCTCCTATACTCTTTGTGAATAGACACCGAATAGTATGCATCTTTGAGGTCGATGCATGCCATATAGCCATTTTTGGAAACCAACTGAGTTGCTGTTCCAAAATTGTCCATTTTAAAGTGTTTATATTGCACATATGTATTGAGTTCCGTAAGATCCAAAATAATACGGATCCCTCCATCTTTTTTCTCTTTTGGAAATAAATTGAATATAAATTGGTGAGGTTCTGTGTATGACCTCTCAATAACATATTGTCAGATAAAATTTCAATTTCTTTTTGTATATTCATTGTCTCTTTTTGGGAAAAGACATATGTGCGAACATTAGAATGTGTTGGTGGTGGTGATGAATTCAAATTGAACTCAATTTTGAATCCTTCTATACTGTGCAGTATGAATGGATCCTTAGTAACCCAACACCATTCTTTTAAGAAGTATTTTAACCTTCCCCCCACCTGTAAGTGAGGTTCGTCTGGTATGTTCCCTGAGGAACTGGTTTGACTTACCTCTGTTGTTACTGGCGGCGTGGCGATGGTTTTCGTCAGCGAGGTTTGGGGAGCAGAGCTGGTGGTTGCTCTCTCCTCATCCTCGCTGTCGGCCTGCCCCTAAAAAGGACCTTGACTCAGGTGTGAATCTTCCTCCGGTGCCTGGCTCTCTAGGTGTAAAATGCCGAGAGCTGTAGGGGTGGAATCTCGTGGATGGACCCCTGGGTGTGGCCTGACCTCTTGTTATGAGGCGCACGGTTTTTGCCTGGTCATCCAGGTCCCGTACCTGTCTTGACAGGTCTTCCCCAAACAGGTAGTTTGCGGGCTGGATGTCGCTAGCTTTGCAAAGAGCTGCAAGCTTCGAATTTATTGCTGATTTTATTGCCTCTTTCAGAATGCAGTTTATTTCGAAGCGGGCATTACATAGCAGTGCCATGGTATCCTGTTCCTGGTCAGTGAGGAGGCCTCCTTCCACACCTCCTGCAGACGACGTAATTCCAGACCCCAGCAGGTTTAATACTTTTTGGAACTTCAGTTCCTGGTTCCTGATGATAGGACCTATTTGCCCCCAAATTATACGGTTCACCGCTTGAACCTTGAGGGAAGCACAGTTAAATGTTGGGGGGTACCTGTTCAGGGTTTCTTCCTCCAATCTCCCCTGGGAGTGTTCCCCCCCTGTGCTTCCAAACTCTGAATCCGGGTAATCCCCGTATGTACTTCCCCCTTCCATGGGAAAGACATATTGCTGCCCAGAGTATGAGGCTGCTGGCACGGTCTTTAGAAGGGACTCGTGCTGATATTGCTCCTTTCTCCGGAGTTTATCATTGTGGAGCAGCTTCTCCACAAGCTGCTCCATGTGGGAGAGTCGTCCTCGGACTCTTCCCGATGAGGGAGGGTATCCCTCTTCCCCGGACTCATCCGAGTCTACGGGTCTGGCAGACTTATGGGTGGCTTTACGTCCCGCCGGGACCACCACGGTGCTTTCCTCCTGCACCAAGTCTGCTGCTGCCGGTTCTGATGCCGGCGGCAATGTCGGCGAAAATGACCGTCGTCCGCTACCGGGAATGCAGCGGTCTTCGGCAGCCGGTTTCCCCGCGGACCGTCTCTTCGACATTTTTTGGGGCTCTGAAAAACAAATAATTCCGTAGTCCGAACAGAAAGCGCAGGGTAAGTGGTTCAACTTTTCTTACCTTCCGCCTTTTATAAAATCCCAACGGCTGGGAGGACGCAGTGCCTCTCCAGTCCGTTGCGCGCGTTGCTTTCAGACGTAAAGACACGCACGCAGACGGACGGCCCTTCTTCACGTAGTTACTCACGTGACTCCGAAGTAAAATGATTATCTCACGAGTCTAAGTTGGCAGTAGATCCAATTTTCTGTTACAACCATGGGTGCACACTATGACATAATCAATGAAGTTCCTGAAACTTGGGCGTCATCACTGCTGCATTCCATGTCTCTACTTTCAGGCTTTTTTTCCAAGGTTCCCTGTCACCACATTAGCACAAACCCCATCTCTATTCACTAGTTATTAGCCCTCCCAATTATTTCTCCTACAACGCAGCGAGTAATCTTCCTACGCCACCACTTGAAACCTGTTGAAGATAGAAACCATGAATAATTATATGCTAGATCGCCATGACCCTATTTCACTCACTGCTCGCACTGCATCTACATAAGAAAAACTGTATGCAGTGTGCTTGATATTTAATTCTAACTCCAAAAAGATGAGGCACCATCTCCACATCCCCCTCGGACATACACTATGAATCTCTAGGTCAGGATTTTCGGCCCACCGAGCCCGCGCCGTCCAGCGATCACCCCATACATTAACTCTCTCTTACAAACTAGAAACAATTTACAATTTTACTGCAGCCAATTAACCTAAAAACCTGTACTTGCTTCAAATGTGGGAAGAAACCGGAGCACCCGGGTAAAACCCACGCGATTACAGGGAGAATGTAAAAACTTCATGAAGACAGCACCCGTAGTCAGGATCGAACCTGGGTCTCTGGGGCTGTAAGGCAGCAACTCTACTGCTGTGCCACCGTGCCACATCTGAAGAATTGCAGAGTTCTGGGAGTGTTGTAGAGCAGAGGGATCTTGGAGTGTAGATACAATGTTCCTTGAAAATGACGTCACAGGTAGATAGGGTGGTCAGGAAAGCTTTCGGTAAATTGGCCTTCATCAGTCAGGGTATTGAGTATACACACTGGAATGTTATGTTAAAATTATACAAGAGATTGGTGAGGCCACGTTTGGAGTATTGTGTTCATGTTTGGTGGTCACACTGCTACAGGAAGGATGTTGTTAATCTGCAAAGAGTGCAGAGAAGTTTTATGAGGATGTTGCCAGGACCTAAGGGGTTGAACTATAGGGAGAGGTTGGGCAGGCTAGGACTTCATTCCTTGGAGTGTAAGAGGATGAGGAGTATAAGATCATGGGCGGAATAGAAAGGGTAGATACACAGAGTCGGGGGCCGAATGGCCTACTCCTGCACCTATTTTCTATGTTTCTATTGGAGAGAAGGCAGGTATGGGATACTGAGTTGGATGATCAGCCATGATCATGTAGAATGGCGATGCAGGCTCGAAGGGCTGAATGGCCTACTCCTGCACCTATTTTCTATGTTTCTATGTTTCTATGAGTCTTTTACCATGACTAGGGAAAGCATTAATCAGAGGGCATAGGTTTAAGGTGAGAGGGGTCAGATTTAATTGGAAAGAGAGGGGGAACTTTTTCACACAGAGGATGGTGGGAATATGGAATGAGCTATCGGTGGTTGAGGCATGTACTACTGTATATCAACACTTTAAATACATTTTCTCATATACATGCATAGGAAATGTGTAAAGGGATATGGGCCAAATGCAGGCAAGTGGGACTAGTGCGGGTTGGTCGGCATGGGCCGATGGGCCTGTTTCCATGCTGCATGACTATACCTCAAGCGATTTTAGAGATACAACATGGAAACATGCCCTTCGGCTCACCGAGTCCATGCCGACCATCGATTACCTGTTCTATGTTATCCTACTTTCTTATCAGAGGCCAATTAACCTACAAAACCTGCAAATCTTTAGGATGTGGGAGAAAACCTGCGCACCCAGAGGAAACCCATGCTGCCACATGGAGAATGTGCAAACTTCACACAGACAGTCCCCGAGGTCAGGATCGAACCCGGGACTCTGGCTTTTTGAGACAGCAGCTCTACCAGATGCGCCACTGTGCCATCCATCAGTGCTTCCTGCTCCAAAGATGGTTGAAGGGTGCTTCTGATTCACTGCCTTTTCCCAATGTTACTGGATGTCCTTTGCCTGCGCAGCTGTTGGTGGCTGATTCACAGTTGCTGAAGAGTCAATCTCAGTAGAGAGATAGACACCTGGTTGAGTGGTGCATCATCAACAACAACCTCCATGACTCTATGACTCTAACCTCTCGCTCAATGTCAACAAAACTAAGGTGTTTATCGTTGGCATCGGTAAAGGAAAGTTGGATGGCCACTAGCCACTTTTTAATGGTAGAATGGCAGTGGAACAAGTTAGCAGTTTAAATTACTGGGTGTTAACATTTTGGTTGACCTGTCCTGCACCCAGCACATAGTACAAAGTACAAAGAAGGTTTGGCAGCACCTCCACTCTCTTTCAAATTTGAAGTGATTTTGCATGTCACTGAATAATCAAACAAACATCTACAGATACGCTGGAGAAAGTGTCCTAACTGCATTGGGGCATCATGGCCTGATACAGCAATTCCAATGCATAGGAACCTGAGAGGACGCAGAGCATGGTGGACTCAGCCCAGTCCATTACAGGCACTGCCCTCCTCAATACCAAAAGCATCTAGAAGGTGGCATTTATCATCAAGGATCACCCCCATCCAATCTTCTCAATGTGACCATCGGGCAGGAAGTACAAAGCCTTAGGTCCCACACCACCAGGTTCAGGGACAATTACTTTACCATAACATCAGCTTCTTGAACTAACCTGTACAAGGCTAATCCTGCCTCAACATGGAATAGTACTGATCACTTCTTGCACTACTGTGGACTTGTTTTCTAGTTGTGTTTTTGTATTAATGATGTATTGAAGAGAGAGTTAGATAGTGCTCTTTGGGCTAACGGAATCAAGGGATGTGGGGAGAAAGGAGGAACGGGGTACTGATTCTGGAGAATTGCCTCCTACTGCACTTATTTTCTATGTTTCTGATGCCTTGTTATATTGCGCACCCTTTTTCTTTTCGCTATCTTGGATAATTTATGTGTAATTATGTACAATGTATGCTTTGTGTGTTGTCTTAATCTAAGTGCCTGCGATGCTGCTGCAAGCAAAGTTTTTATTGTCCTTAGAAACATAGAAACATAGAAATTAGGTGCAGGAGTAGGCCATTCGGCCCTTCGAGCCTGCACCGCCATTCAATATGATCATGGCTGATCATCAAACTCAGTATCCCGTACCTGCCTTCTCTCCATACCCTCTGATCCCCTTAGCCACAAGGGCCACATCTAACTCCCTCTTAAATATAGCCAATGAACTGGCCTCGACTACCCTCTGTGGCAGAGAGTTCCAGAGATTCACCACTCTCTGTGTGAAAAAAGTTCTTCTCATCTCGGTTTTAAAGGATTTCCCCCTTATCCTTAAGCTGTGACCCCTTGTCCTGGACTTCCCCAACATCGGGAGCAATCTTCCTGCATCTAGCCTGTCCAACCCCTTAAGAATTTTGTAAGTTTCTATAAGATCCCCTCTCAATCTCCTAAATTCTAGAGAGTGTAAACCAAGTCTATCCAGTCTTTCTTCATAAGACAGTCCTGACATCCCAGGAATCAGTCTGGTCCTTGTACCTCAATTGTACCTCACCATACTTGTGCAAATGACAATAAACGTTTGGCATGACCGGACTCCTTCTTTCCCTTACTTGTTCCAGATACATTGGGAAGTTAAAATCCAGCCCCTCGTTTCAATTCTCCGATGCTTTATTTGAAATACTTTTCGTTAAAGCAGTGTTGGGAATGTCCATTCTGAATCATTTATTGTTCTCAGTCTGGGGTGACCACACAACAATTTATGCAGATGGGAGTCTTGGGGAAAAAAGGGCACATTTGGTTATTTTAAATGTAACAAATCACAAAGCTGTCTTTGATTAAGGAAGGCATTACAGAGTTTAATGTTACTCAGGAATAACAAATATGCTTTGTTTGTTTAAATAAACACTTTTCAGAGCTATAGAGATGCCACAATGTCCATTAGCTTTTATACATTGGGCTGATCGTTAAACAACTGTGCAAAATTCCTCAGGATCTATTGGGAATCAATGATGATTTGTCTCCACATCTCTGCTAAAGGCGCTGCATGCCTGGAGAAACTTTAGGCAGTCTTTGCTACCTTGAACGTAGTGCGTGTCAACAGGCTTTTTGTTTGTGGGGACCGAGCCAAATCCCATCTTTTAACCCACAGCTGCACTTAGTTTCTTCCAACAATATGTCCTGACTTTTTCTCGATCATCGCCAGTCCTGGATTACCTCAGCCAAATGACCTCAGTACAGAACATAGCAGTAGTTACGGGCCTGTGCGACTAAGTCACAACTACAACTTTATGAACTGTGCCTTCAAGAATCCTTTCAATGAAATGCCCTGCTTATGTTGTAGGTAGATCCATTAATCAGCAATTATCACACAAACTGATGTATGAAATTACAAGGATGGCTAAAGAATTCACATGGGTGCAACAATTAGTTGGGGCAGCACGGTGGTGCAGCAGTAGTCTTCCTGGAGTCTGCGTTAAATTTACTTTCTACACATTTAACAATGAAAAATAGCATTTTCCCAAGAATTTGCTTTTGGTATGCCATCAATCATGATATAATTAGTCCTGAAGAGAAAGTGCTTTGAAGAGTTGGCAGTGAATTTAGAAACAAATCTTTGTGGTGATTCCATCTGCAAATCCCGATGACATCGGTAGATAAGGTTGGAGGGGTTATTGTGGCTGATTCTACAGGGAGTTGAGCAAATAGTTCTAGCTGAAACTGTGACATATCCCTGTGAATCATGTTTTCCATTCACTCGCTCCAATTTCTTTTTTACCAAATCTTACTTGATAGTAAAAATGCTTTGGTAAAATACCTACCTCAGTCATATTAATTAGCTGTCATCGAAGCTACCGCAGGCCGGTGCAGAGCAGCTTGAGCCATCTAATGGAACTATAGAGGCAGGAAATTCAAAATAAAAAACCGTGTTTGCTGGAGATACTCAGTCGATCAGGCAGGCACTTGTAGTGAGAGAAACAGAGTTTAGAGGTTAAGGATGCAGCAAGGAAATAGGCCCACCGAGGCTACACTGACCATCGACCACCAATTTACACCAGTTCTATGTTATCCCACTTTCTCATCCACTCCCTTCACAGAGGGGCAATTTACCGAAGTAGTGGATAAGAATTTAATTGTCCTGTTGCCGGTGATTGAACACTCTTGACTCTTGAATTAAATGTCACCTCTCTTCTTTCTAAACTCTTGTTCTCAAATCCTCTGGCAATAATCTCATTCCTTAAATGCTTGCTGAAGCTATAACGTTAACATTCAATGATTTATGCAGAAGGAATCAGGTCCCTCTACACACCTTCTGACCTGCTACCATTTATAACATACAGCACCTCTCTTTTCTAATTCCATCATTGAATGACGGGGTGGACTTGATGGGCTGAATGGCCTAACTCTCCTCCTATAATTTATGAGCTCCTTGCACTTGGGTAGTAGTTTAGTTTAGAGATACAGCTGGGAAGCAGGCAGTTCAGCCCACCCAGTCCACGCTGGGTTCAGCCCACCCAGTCGATCACCCATTCACACTAGTTCTATGTCCTACATATTAGGGACAATTTACAGAAGCCAATTAACCAAGGACTGAATGTCCTTGCAATGTGGCATGAAAACAGAGTGCCCAGATAACACCCATGTGGTCACAGGAGAATGTGCAAACTCAGTACAGATAGCACCCGAGGTCAGGATCGAACCTGCTGTCTCTAGCGCTCTGAGGCAGCAGCTCTACCACAAAGTCACTGTGCCACTAATGCCCCTGTCCCACTTAGGAAACCTGAACGGAAACCTCTGGAGACTTTGCGCCCCACCCAAGGTTTCTGTGCGGTTCCCGGAGGTTGCAGGTGGTTGCCGGAGGTTGCAGGTAGTGGAAGCAGGTAGGGAGACTGACAAAAACCTCTGGGAACCTCCGGGAACCGCACGGAAACCTTGAGTGGGGCACAAAGTCTCCATAGGTTTCCTTTCAGGTTTCAAAAGTGGGACAGGGGCATAAGAATCTCAAAAGACTGGGGTGCTTTCCACAACTTTGATGGTCAAATAAAATATTAAGATTTGTTTGGAGAACAACATTAAATAACTCTTACCCACTGATCCATTAGCATTTCCTGCTCAATTGTGTTTTTTTCATCTGGTAGTTTTGGGTTTGTCTTTTGGGTTTATTTATTGTCATGTATACAGAGACACAGTGAACTGTTTGTCCTGCAGGCTATCCAGTCAAATCATACTACACATGAGTGGAATAGATCCTCTTCAGGAACAGCACACAGAGAGTTGTCACATTCTGGCAACGTCTTGTAGCTTCCAGGTTTCTGTAAAGTCTTTTCTTGAGCCAAGGAGATATTCAATTTCCAAGGTTCTCATTTTAAGGCCCGGTGTCCTTCCACCGAAGAACATATATTTCCTTGATAGAGGTATACAAGATTTGATCTAGGGAGCCATGCCTGGATCATCGGCTCCACAGAATGTTTTAGTTTATCCAAAACTTATTTCACAATGGAGTTTCCTGCCACATCTTTAAAGGAGCCTCACATAGAAACATAGAAACATAGAAAATAGGTGCAGGAGTAGGCCATTCGGCCCTTCGAGCCTGCACCACCATTCAATATGATCATGGCTGATCATCCAACTCAGTATCCTGTACCTGCCTTCTCTCCATACCCACTGATCCCTTTAGCCACAAGGGCCACATCTAACTCCCTCTTAAATATAGCCAATGAACTGGCCTCAACTACCTTCTGTGGCAGAGAGTTCCAGAGATTCACCACTCTCTGTGTGAAAAATGTTTTTCTCGTCTCAGTCCTAAAGGATTTCCCCTCTATCCTTAAGCTGTGACCCCTGGTCCTGGACTTCCCCAACATTGGGAACAATCTTCCTCTCATTCCTCCTCCAGCATTACTTTGGACATAGCGTGCGGACATGCTGGGGACCTCAGTTTGCTCTGGGAATAAAATGAAAGAGCCATTTCCCGCAGGAGTAGGGGGTCGAGTCATGTTACTTGGAACAACTTTTGTGGAGACTGGGGTGTTGCTTGGAGTCATGCCAGTGTTTAGTAATGGGGTACAGAGAGGCAACTGATTTGTCTAATCCCACATTCCTCCATCATCATCTTTTCATGCTGACCTTCGCTGGCCATTCGTCTCCAGACACACAACAGTTCAATGGTATTGTATTGTCACATGTACTGAGGTACGGCCTCTTGGAGTGGCGCCCGGTCCAGACGAGCCCCATGCTATTGCGACGCCTCCAGCGGCACACTGACAAGATGGCCACATCAGGCAGGGAATGTTCCACACTGGCCATAATGCCATTTTGATTCCATCATACATGCCCCTGATGTGGAACTCAACTGCTGATTTCTTGATAAATTTACACAGCTGTGGCCAATAAACGTTGGCATGGTATCTTGCTGTCAGCCGCAATATGTCTCTGGCTGCTCTCATTGCTAGCTTGGGGCTAGCAAAGTCATGCATTGCATCAATGACTGGCATTGTGTCACTGAAATGAGCCACCATTCATCTTGCTTACTGAAAGGGCTGCCGTAAGGCTGCCATCCTTTGAGCATCCTGTTCTGCTGAACATTCAAGAAATCTGCCCGATAGAACAGACTATGTCTGACCTGTGACATCTCGTTCTACTTTCTCTGGACCCAGTGTGTTGCTATTATTGATATGATGCTGGATGTTGTCAATAGATCTCAGAAAGGACTTCTAACGTAAACAGAAAGGGCTTGTTCAAACGACAGGAATAGTCTGGCTGTCCTCCAAGATTCTTCAATGTGCTCGTCCTTCCAAGTGATATGAAAGGTTCTGTTCTATATGATGTTTCAACCTCCAAGCAGCAGAGTCATGAAACTGTACCCTCACTCCAATCCAATTTGGAACCTTATTTAATTTTTCTGCTCAATCATGCTTTTGGCCCATCTACCAAAGGAATGTATCTTTGCATTAGGGAGTGATGGAAAATTCGCCCAGCCTTGCAAGCTCAGGGAAAAGACAAAAGTGTGTACAGACCTCTTTCTGTGCAAGTGATGTGACAACGATAGGACTGTGAGAAACACCTCCAACAACTCATGGACAAATGGCCAAGAGAGTCAAACGTGTTTTATTGTCGTATGTACCGAAATGCAACATTGCTACTGCAGCAGCACAACTGGTTTATGAACACAATACTCAATTTAATCAACATTAAAAAGTTCAATAAGTAAAAAAACAGTGTAAAATGAAAGCATCGCCAAAAGTCCCTAGTGCAAACAAGGCAGTTCATAAATGTTGTTGAAGTTCGTAGCGGTCAGTAGGCTGATGGTGGTTGGGAAGAAGCTGCTCCTAAACCTGGACATTACAGTTTTCAGAGTCCTATACCTTCCACCAGATGGAAGGGGTGAAATGAAACCATAACCAAGATGGTGCAGGTCCTAGATGATGCTGGCTGCCTTTATGAGACAGAGACTCTTATAGACCCCTTCGATGGTGGGGAGGTTAACACCTGGCCCGCCTTAACTCCACCAAGGACCTGAAACTAGCCCGCCTCCAGGCCGCTCCTGCCACCGACACTCCGCGGCTCGATTGCCGGCCCCAACGCTGGCCCAAGCCGCCTGGCCGAGTCCCGCGACGCCATCTTGCCCACGAGGAGCATCTCCAGCACTCACCAGGATGCCGCCTTCGCCGACCTCCACGTCGATGCTGCCGCCGACCTTCACCTGCCTACCGATGACGCCCAGCTTCGCTGCATCACCGGTAACTCTGACTATCTCCCCCATCCCGATTCCTCCGACTATCGCCACCATAACGAGACCGCAAAACCTCGCCGCCCACTGGGACCACCTAACCTCGCCCCCCTACTCGGGCCTACTCACCCCACAGCCGCACCGGGCCCATCTAACATGGCCGCCGGACTGGGGTCCACCGAACATGGCCGCCGGACTGGGGTCTACCGAACATGGCCGCCACACCGGGGCCTACTCACCATGCCACCACACCCGACCCTTTGAACCTCGCCACCCCACCTCCCACGCTTCGCCCGTTGATCTGGACTCTACTCCCCGTGGACTCCCACCATCGATTCCACCGACCCTCGCCACTCCACCGCCCTACAGCAGCCCTCAGCCGTCGCCTTACCTGAATCCTGGACTCAGCACCGGGCCTGAAGCTTCCACGCTGCAGACTCCCACTCCTCTGGATTTGACAGCGCTGGGTCCTAGTGCTAGTCCCCCCTAACCCTGGTAACATCAGTGGCTGTTCCACTGGGTCTTCCTCATCCCCCTCAAACCAGGTGACCCCAGCTCTTCCCCACCCACACTACAGTCTTCATGCCCCCCTCCTCCCTGACCACTCACCACCCCCCCCACCAGGCATCGCGTTGGCCTCAGTCCATTTACCTGCCTTCCTCCAGACCCAACCCCCACCCCTGCCGTGTGTTCACCATCCCCCCTGACCTCCCCCTCTCTGATACCGAATGGTCTGTCCTCAACAAAGGCTTTATCTTTGTCCCCCTCCGTCCCCACCTCAATGAGTTCCGCACCCGCCACGACTTGGAGCTCTTCTACTATCGCCTCCGTGTCACAGCATTCTTCCATGGGAAGGAGTCCTCGCCCCCATTGATGATCCCTTGTCCCGTATCCAACGAACCCCCTCCTCATGGACCCCCCCTCATGGCCATCTTCCGGCTTTAGACCGTTTTATTCAAAACTGCCGTCGGAACATCAACCGCCTCAACTTCTCCATTCCCCTGTCTCCTCACTCTAACCTCTCCCCCCCTGAACGTACAGCCATCAACTCACTCCGCACCAACCCAGACTGGTTGATCAAACCCACCGACAAGGGAGGTGCCGTGGTAGTCTGGCGTGCTGATCTCTACAAAGCTGAGGCCACGCGCCAACTCTCGGACACCTCCTCCTACTTTTTCCTGGACCATGACCCCACTGGCGAGCACCAGGCCACTATCTCTAGCACCATCACTGACTTCATCAACTCCGGCTCCCTGCCCCCCCCAAGCCTCCAACCTCATCATTCCCCAGCCCCGCACGGCCCGATTTTACCTTCTCCCCAAAATCCACAAACGTGACTGTCCTGGTAGACCCATTGTCTCTGTCTGTTCGTGCCCTCTATTTCCACATACCTTGACTCCATCCTATCCCCCCTGGTTAAATCCCTCCCGACCTATGTTCAAGACACCTCAGACACTCTCCGTTGTCTCCGGGCATTCCATTCTCTAGGCCCTCATCCCCTCATCTTCACCATTAACGTCCAGTCACACTACACCTCCATCCCCCACCAGGTGTCTCAAAGCCCTCCGGTTCTTCCTCAACCGGAGAACCAACCAATCCCCATCTACAGATACCTTCCTAGCTGGTCCTTACCCTCAATAACTTTTCGTTTGACTCCTCCCATTTCCTCCAAATACAAGGCATAGCTATGGGCATGCGCATGGGCCCCAGTTATGCCTGCCTCTTTGTAGAGTACGTCGAACAATCCTTGTTTGAGACATACCAGGGCCCCATCCCCAACCTCTACCTCTGCTACATCGACGATTGCATTCCCCTCCTATTCCGAATCCGACCTTTCTGTCGTGGGCCTCCTCCATGGCTAGAGTGAGCACCACCGGAAATTGGAGGAGCAGCGCCTCATATTCCGCTTGGGCAGTCAGCACACCAGCGGCTTGAACATTGACCTCTCCAATTTCCGGTAGCCCTTGCTGTCTCCTCCCCTTCCCAGCTCTCCCTCAGCCCTCTGGCTCCTCTTCTTCCTTTCTTCTTCCCCCCCCCCCACCCCCCCCACCCCACCCTACGTCAGTCTGAAGAAGGGTTTTGGTCCGAAACATTGCCTATTTCCTTCGCTCCCTAGATGCTGCTGCACCCGCTGAATTTCTCCAGTACTTTTGTCTACCTCCGGGAGGTTAACAGTGTTCACCACTTTTTGTAATCTCTGGCATTCCTGGGTATCCCCCGAACCAGTTTGTGATGCAAATGTTCCCACATGTAACAGAGCTGAGGTGGACACAAAATGCTGGAGTAACTCAGCGGGACAGGCAGCATCTCCGGACATCTCTCCAGAGATGCTGCCTGTCCCGCTGAGTTACTCCAGCATTTTGTGTCTACCTTCGATTTAAACCATTATTTGCAGTTCTTTCCTAACAGAGATGAATGTACTTGACCAACAGAATAAGACAGAGCAATGTGGCCTCCATCTCCATCAACATCGGCAACTATGCTTTAGAGATTGTGACCAAAGGTATGCACATAAGATCCACCATCATGAACAACCTCAGTTGATTTAGATCTCAACCTGTGGATTTGGAAAGCTGGCAAAAAATCGTTCCTGGTTCACAAAAATATTGTTGTTGAATAGAAAAAACACAAATGAGTACATAACAAAAAGAGCAGACAAAGCCTATGATATCAGCATTCTTCATCAGCACAGCGTTGTGACACCATGACTCTGCACTCCAGTTTGAAGAATATATTCAGCCTTAGATGCACTCTGGAAAGAGAATAAAGTCACATAATCTGCACACTAAGAACTACAAACGCTGGAATATTGCGCAGAACAACAAAATGCTAGAGTAAAGGCCTATCCCACTTGGGGGTAATTTGCGCGTCATTTACGCGACATCATTTACGCGTCACGATGCACAACGCGCGCGTCGCGATGCGCGCATGGTGCTTGGTGACGTAGGCTGTGACGCGGGGTCGCGCGTGGCGCCCCAGGATTTTGGGATGTACAAAATCTTCGCGCGCCATCTGCGTGACGCGCAAATGACGCACAAGTGGGACAGGCCCTTAACTCAACAGGTCAGGCAGTGTCTCTGGAGGATGTGGATAGGTGAAATGTATATTCAGATAATCTGATGTACTCATTATTCAGTTTGTGGAGTAAGATCATTATTGCTAAATGATCGCTGAAATTCTGAAATCCTAGTTTTAACATGAATAATTCAAATAATTGCATTTCAAAATTCAGTTGGTTTTAAAAATAAAATAATAATTTGTTCTTCAACTTGTTCATTATTCAATTCAGCTTATCTACATATTCCTAGAACTTTTGATCCTGTTATAAATGTACTTGCAGTTAGATGCTGTACTGGAGGAACTGGAGGAACAGCACCTCCTATTCCATTTGTGTAGCTTACAACTGAACGGTATGAACATTGATTTCTACAATTTCAGATAATCTCTAACAACCCCCACTTTCTCCCCCCCCCCCCCCCCCCCCCAACCTCCCTTGTGACCCACTTGGATCTACCTATTATACCCCTCCCCCATATTCCTTTCTCTGGCTTCACAATTCACAAGTCTTCAATCCTTCTGTCTCACAACTTCTGTTTTTTCATCTCTGGCCCTTTTTCCACCATCTGCCTACCACCTTGGCGGTGTTCGCCGATTACCTGCCTCTCCCCTCTTCTAGCTTTCTACCCTTCTCCCTACAATGAGTCTGAAGAAGGGTCCTGACCCGAAACATTACCTATCCATGTTCTCCAGAGATGCTGCCTGGCCTGCTGAGTTACTCCAGCGCTATGTGCCCTGTTTTGTAAACCGGCATCTGCAGTTCCTTGTTTCTACATTTTGACTTCTACAACTGTTGGTCTGACTAGCAACAATCATATTTGGAAATAACTAATTGTCATAACTTTGTGTGGGGAGAGAAAACACCTTCTGACTGGCCCGAACTTGCTCAAGGCTCACCTATTAATTTCTCATGTTTCCTAGTTCTGTGATCACCTTTTAAAGAAATGGTCTGCTCATATCTGAATTATCTATGCCTCTCAGCATTTTATAGATCTTTCAATCATCCTCCTAATTAAACAACAACGGTTGCATTAAGGACTATGGGTTTTATTTTTGCATAAGTATCGTGGCTATTAATTTATTAATGGTTTTTGTTCACTATATATTATTTGTGTATATTGCGCTGATAGGCCTGTTTTGCTGTTGTAAATTGTTCCATCGTCATTGTTCCATTATCAGTACATATGACAATGAAACACTCTGGACTCTTGAAAATCTCCATTGCAATGGACACTGAACTATTGTAAGACCATTGTAAGAATGTTACTCACACACAGCCCAATATACAAAACTAAACAAATACGTAGATGGGTGGAGCACTGGTTTCATCTTCACACCCAGTCATACATAAAGTTTCAGTCCAGGGAATAGATTACTAACCTCTGGGGGGAAGAAAATATGACCTATTGCAAAATCCAATCTATTTTTGTGATTTGGGCTTCAGTTTTCATATTTTTTAAAGTATTTCTGGATTTAACGTTTGTCATGTTTACCATCCTTGTTGCTCTGAGTTTCACCAGACTCTGGAGTTGCCCTGTTGCCTGGTGGTTCAGATGGTGCTGTGTGAACGGGGCCATGGCACCAGTAATCTGTGAGGAATCGGTCTCAATTGGCTTATCCTCACCTACATCTTCACATTAACCAGAAAGATTTTTGTGTTGTTCTGGGTCCTGTCCCACAACAGGACATCTCTCGGGAAGAGAACAGGAGATGATGAGCAACTATTTTTTAAATATTTTGCATTTTTTTAAGTGTATTGCCTGAAATGTAACCGCGATGGTTAGGTAAGGAGGTGTACATAAGCACAAAATGCACGTTGATCCCCATTCTTTAAGTAAAAGATTCCTTTACTGTTGGAAATGGTGCTCCTCACAATTGTCTGAGAAACCTATCGCCAAATGTAAACTTGGGATGTTGCTCCAAAGAATGACATTTCCTTTGATCCTGCAAAGTAGATTATGGGAACTTGCTGAAAGAGGACTTGGGCAACTTCTGGATTACATTGGTATTCAGTCTTGCTTTCCTGGCACCATCTCAATTAGAGAGGCAGGGGGGGGGAAATATGGAAACAAGGGTCTCAGGTTTACAAAAAAAACACAAAGTGCTAAAGCGAATCAGCAGGTCAGGCAGCATCCCTGAAATACATGGATAGGTGATATTTTGTGTTGTGACTCTTAATACAATACAATACAATACAATACAATTCAATTTAATGTCATTTGGACCCCTTGAGGTCCAAACGAAATGCCGTTTCTGCAGCCATACATTACAAACAAATAGACCCAAGACACAACATAATTTACATAAACATCCATCACATTGCTGTGATGGAAGGCCAAAAAACTTATCTCTCCACTGCACTCTCCCCCCCGATGTCAGAGTCAAAGTCAAAGCCCCCGGCGGGCGATGGCGAATTGTCCCGCGGCCATTAAAGCCACGCCGGGTGATGCAAGGTCGCACACCGGGTCTTGGTGTTAGAGCCCCCGGCGTGCGCTCGCAGTCCCGCGGCCATTCCAAGCCGCGCGGGGCGGTGCTGTAAGGCCCCGCTCAGGTGCTCTTCAACCCCGCAACTCGGGCGGGAGAAGTCGCCGTTGCGGGAGCCCTGAAAAGCGGACTCCCTCCAGGGACCCGCGGGCTCCCGGCGTTGCCGTCCGCCAGACCCGCAGTTGCAGCCCCCGAATCTCCGGAGGTCGGGCCGCAGCAGCGTCCACCACAGCTCCACCCGCTCTGGACTCGGCCAGCTCCGCGACGGTGAGGTGAGTAGTCGGCACCAGAGCCCCCGGTCTTCCTGTTGGAGGCCGCTCCTCGTTGCAGCCCCAACGACAACGGAGACCCGACAAAGAAAAGGTCGGGTCTCCCGTGCAGGGAGAGATTTAAAAGTTACCCCCTCCCCCCCCACCCCCCCACACACATACCCCAACAAAAAATAACAAAAACTACATAACTACATAAAAACATAGACATAAAATAATAAAAACGCAGACGGACTGCAGAGGCCGCTGCTGACGAAAGTCGCGCCGCCCACCGAAAATCAGGCTGATTGCGGTGTGGGGTGGGGTGGAGGGCAAAGAATCTCGAAGGGAGGAGAGGCAAGCAAAAGCATGGCAGTTAATGGATGGACACAGACAAGGGGTGGGTTTAGATAGGCAGATGGTTGGCCTTTGGTCGAATGTAGGTGAAAGGGGAGGGGTAGGGGAGAAATAAGTGTGAGTCTAAGTGGGGTGGAGAGGAAGAAGTAAAGGGGGAGTGGGGGGGGGGGGGGGGGGGTGGGGGAGGGAAGGGGGAGGAGGGGCTGCTGGAGATGATCTAAAATTGAAGAATTCAATCTTCATTCCATTGGGTTGTAAACTATCCGTGGAATATGAGGTGCTGTTAATATAATTTATGTAACAATGCAAATAGTGTTAGGATGAAAGGCCAGCATTTACTATCACCATAGAACCTCATTAATAGTAATTTTTGACACCTATTTTTGGAAAAATATAAATAATTCTTAACATACACTGTAAATACAATTGGGACAGGTCTTTCTCGATAAGGAAAAAAAAACAAAATGCTAGAAGAACTCAGCAGGTCTAGCAGCATATTCTGTTGTGCTGCTGCAAGTAAGAGTTTCATTGTTCTATCTGGCAATAAATCAATCTTGACTCTCGACTCACCTGTGGATGCAAGAGTTGTACAGTAAATGGACATTTTAGATCGAGAATCAGCAATCAAGAAGAGGAAAGATTGCCGGGATGTAGCAGTACAAAGGGAGGGTGGGTGGGTTTGGTGTTTGGAAGTTGGATGAATGCAGGTGAGACTTAAATCATGGGGAGGGAATGGTGATTAGATGGAACGGATGGTGGAGGGGATGGGAAAAGAACGAAGAGGGAACAAAACTAGGAAGACAGGCCAGTGTGTGTGGAAGGAGCGTTCAGGGGGTGTGGGTTACATATAACTGGGAAATTCAATGTTTATACTAATAACTTGTTTGCAGAATAGTGTAGTTTGGAAATGCAGCATGGAAACAGGCCCTTCAGCCCACCGAGTCCGTGCCGACCAGTGATCACCCATACACTAGTTAGATAGAGCTCTTAAAGATAGCAGAGTCAGTGGATATGGTGTGAAGGCAGGAACGGGGTACTGAATGTGGATGATCAGCCATGATCACATGCTGGCTCGAAGGGCCGAATGGCTTATTCCTGCACCTATTGTTTATTGACTAGTTCTATCCTACACACTAGGGACAATTTACAGAAGCCAATTAACCTACAAACCCACACATCTTTGGAATGTGGAAGGAAACCGGAGTACCCCGCGAAACCCAACCCGGTGACAGGGAGAATGTACAAACTCCATACAGACAGCACCCGTAGTCAGGATCAAACCTGGGTCTCTGGCACTGTGAGGCAGCAACTCTACCGCTATGCCATTGTGCCGCCCTACATTATGAGATGTTGTTTTTCTATTTTAATTAGCTTCTTCATAGCAATGGACAAGGCAGATGGCATGAGTGGTTGGTTTGGGAGTGGGAAGAAAAGTTAAAATTACACGCTACTGAAATCTCCGGTTGATCGTCACGTCCAGAGAGCTGGTGTTCTGCAAAATGGACGCCTCATCTACGCTTGGTTTCACCCATATCTTCCTCAATATTCATTATACCATCAACTCAAAAAGTTCTCCAGCAATCCTACAATAGGGGATTGCTGCTTTCCAGCGCCAGAGACCTGGGTTTGATCCTGTTTGGAGTTTGTACATTCTCCCTGTGACCACGTGGGTTTTCTCTGGGTGCTCCAGTTTCCTCACACAATCCAAGGACGTACAGGTTAGTAGGTTAATTGGTTTCGGTATAAATTGTCCCCAGTGTATAGGATAATGTTAGTGTACGGGATGATCGCTGGTTGGCGCAGACACGGTGGGCCGAAGGGCCTGTTTCCGTGTTGTATCTCTAAAAAAAAAAAAACTAAATCGATCATCAGCACTTCTATTTCCTTCTTAAGCAAAGCACCTATAATTATTTGAGAGACTGTAACACAGCACCCAGTCCCTCAGTGTCTAGCAGTGGCAGGACCCTCTCTCGTTATAGTGTCTGCACTGATCATCAGTGTGTCCTTCACTATATTCTCCTACACCTTGGAATGTGCCAATGACACTGATCTCTTATAGGAAACACAAAGTACTAGAGTAACTCAGTGCGTGAGGCAGCATCTCTCCACAGATAGACACAAAGTGCTGGAGTAACTCAGCGGGTAAGGCAGCATTTCTGGGGATAATGAATAGGTGGCGTTTCGGGTCGAGGCCCTTCTGATTGTAGGGGAGTGGAACTGGAAGCAAGAAAAGACTTGCTTGGATAAATTTATCGTCAGGATAAATCAGGGCTGGCAACAGATGACATCAGGCAGGGTGGTTCTGATAGCCTGATTGGTGGCTAGGGATGGTGTGATCCCAAGAGGGATACATCATTATGAACTGTGGAACTGGTTAATCAACTTTGAATGGAGGAAGGGAGGAGGGGTAGGGGAGTGTCTCTCCACAGATGCTGGCTGACCGTTGAGTAGCACTTTGAGTTCTACTGATGATTCCAGCATCTGCAGTTCTTTGTGTCTTCATTCTCTCATAGGCTTTTCCATATTCTGGAAGAACTAAAGGGCCTGTCCCACTTTCACGACCTAATTCACAACCTCTGCCGAGTTTTCCCTTGAATCATACTCGCAGCATGGTCATCACGAGGTCATAGGAGGTCGTAGGTAGGTTGTAGGTGGGTCGTGATGCTAGTCGTAGCTACTCGTGGCATCAAGTAGGTCGGGGCATTTTTTCAACATGATGAAAAATGTCGTGAATTAGGTCATGAAAGTGGGACAGGCCCTTAACATGTTGTGGGCAGATCAAAGTTCACCTTTCACCAAGTTGATGATCTTATGCAATTGAGCACAGTACATGCACTGGGTGAAGAGCCTTCAAGAGATCGGAGTGATAATTTAATGAGCCTTTGTTCAATCTCACTATAAGCGTAAATGCAAGGCAGGACAGGTGGGAGGATTTCCACAAGAATTAAAATATGTTTTGTATACCATGTGGGAATAATAATAAGCAGCGACAGATGATCAAATGTGACCATCACCATATTTGGTGAGGGTAGTGGCTATCTCCAATGATCCCACAGGAAAGATTGGAAAAAAGGCCCTACCTTGATATAATGGTGCCAGGTTTCAGTTCTCAAATGCATTGCATCCCCCATGCCTGGTCCATATATACATTGTCTGCTTGTTATTGACAGCAGTTCTCGACACCTAGGCACAGTACATTGATCAATTGTTTCCTTTATGCTTAACTCATTAGTGGTTTCGGGTACAGTTACATTGAGCAAAGCACAAAGTGCTGGAGGAACTCAGCAGGTCAGACATCATCTGTGGAGGGAATGGGCCGATGACATTTGGGTCTGATAAATTATTCAAAGTCCTTCCCTCCATAGATGCTGCCTGATCTACGATCAATATGTTATGTTCCTTGTAAACTGGTCAAGTAGCTTAGAATACCTCACTATTGTTTGCTGTCTGTCTCATTGCTGAAAAAACACATATCGATGTACAGAGATTACACATCCTACCACTTCACTATAGCCAATCGAAGTCTCTATAACCGATCGGAGTATCTATATTGTTTGGAGTCTGTACACATGTTGTGGTAAGTTTTCAGAACTCATTATATCAAATACCTGCATTTTGGGCAAACACCAGGCACCTGTCATTCTAATTGAGAGCAATCTTTGTTGACCCAGGTGTGTCCTGATAAATTAAATTGCTGATTGTTGCTCCTGATAGCAATAGAAGACTGGGGGATCCATAGGAAATTGCAGATACTGGAATTTTGAGCAAAAGGAACAGTGCTGGAGAAACTCACTGGGTCAGGCAGCATCCGAGGAGGAAAAGGACGGGCGAAGTTTCGGGTCGTGACCCTTCTTCAGACTGTTGTGGTGGTGGGGCAATGCCTGGCAAGAGGTAGATGGAAGATAGCTTCCACAAAACGCTGGAGTAACTCAGCGGGACAGGCAGCATCTCTGGAGAGAAGGAGTTCTGAAGAAGGGTCTCGACCTGAAATGTCACCCATTCCTTCTCTTCAGAGATGCTGCCTGCCCCGCTGAGTTACTCCAGCTTTTTGCGTCTATCTACGATTTAAACCAGCATCTGCAGTTCCTTCCTACACAAGAGGTAGATGGATGCTGAAGAGGGCAGTTGATAGGCAGATGGGTAAATGGTAAAGGCTGGAAGTGAACAACTATCGACCTCATTGGTGACCCTCGGACTATCCTTGATCAGACTTTGCTGGCTTTACCTTGCACTGAACGCTATTCCCTTATCATGTATCAATACACTGTAAATGGCTCGTTTGTAATTATGTATTGTCTTTCCGCTGACTGGATAACATGCAATTAAAGGTTTCCCCTGTACCTCGGTACACATGACAATAAACTAAACTAAACTAAAAGGAGACATATGGGTGGCAGATAAAGAAAGAAGGGGACTGAAATGTAAAGCGGTTCAGGTATAGGCAGCATGGTTTTGTTTGGGAGAAAACTAAAACCTAGCTGAGCTAAAGATGATTTATTTAGATAGAACTTCTATTACGAGTGATAAAGATATCCACATTTAGTATTTCTCCGCTCAGGAAATGCTTATTAGCTGGAAATAATAGTGTACAAGGACGATCGTAAAAGACTGAGGATTTGAGAATATATTGTATGAATCCGGCATCCTTTCCTGGTCACTTGAAGTAATTGTTTCCAGAAGATGTCCACCCTACTACTACCCATAATGTGACAACTGAAGGAATTAGGACTTTCATTAAATTTAAAGATTTTTTGAACATCTCGCAGCAAATTCTTAAATGTCTTCCCTTACATTCACCGAATTTAGATGGAACACGACCTCGTTGTTGTAAATGGACACCTTTGCAGGGGCAGAGAGTACACAAGACGGGGAAAAAGAGGTAACTTCACTACATAACTATGCAGAGAAACGTTTGCCATTTAAATGCACCTGCTTCCTGATATCGGGGGAAATTAGGCTTAAGATGGTTAGCAGCAAGAGGATTGAAACAGATGGCTCAAACACTGCCTGACCAAATGAAGTTTCCAACAGAGAGAGCCCCCATCCTAGCTAAATTGACGTACGCCTAAAATACTGTGCCACAAGGATATTCTCCCACCATCTTCTCTGAGGCAATTTTGAATTGGAATCAAATATGGCCTTGCCAGTGTCACCACATTCCAAGAATAAAATGAGTCTAATTAATACATTAAAGACTAATTTAAATCATTCTGGAAAATTAATCTCAATTATAATTTGTTGATTGCCAATCCAGTTAATGCATAACTATGGTAAAGGTGAATTATTTTTGTACCCTTAGTGATTCTTTTTATTACATAATGATGTCCATTAAAATGTTGCTGTTCAACCTGCTAGATGACTCTGTCTAAGATTATTTACCTCAGGTAATTTTGAATGCCCAATGTTTGAATAATTAACAATTATAATTGATGAGTTATTGTCTGAATTTGTTTGTGGTAATTTGTCCAGAATGAACTAATTAACTTTATTGACCCCATGTAAAGTTCCCAGGGGAAACGCTAGTGCGGGGTGAGTGTCCCGGGGAGCCGTGCGTATGGCGGGAGTGTCCCGGGGAGCCGCCGAACAACCACGCCACCAACGACTAGAATGACGACCGAAGACCGGAATGTGCCCTGGTAGGCCCGACTTGCCCCACAGGTCTCCCAGGGGACTGCGGTGAAGCCGGGTGACGAGGCCAGTCTGGGGTGAAGGAGCCTCAGAGGTGGTGGCAATGGGATCCTCGGCGGTGTGGGAGCCTCGGCGGCGGTGGGAGCCTCGGTGGTGGTGGTGGGGCCCCGCAGTCGATGAGTGTGAGGGAGGAAGGGAAGACAATTGGGACCCAGCTTGGGGGGACCGCCATGAAGAACAATGTGGACCCGGCATGGGGGGACCTCCGTGAGGGACAGTGGGAGAACAAAGGGAGACCCGGTGTGGGGGAGGGGATGGGGGGGGGGCACTCTAGTTTAGAATCCTCTGCCCAGGGGATAAGTCTGTGTTTGTTTGTTCATTTGTTCCGGTGAAGGCGCTGTGCACACGGCAGCCAGACAACAGTCGCTTGTTTTTTCTTTTTGTTTTCACTGTGAATTTCAAGTTTTTGTGTACCTTCTGTGTTGGGACTGTCGGCAGACCAATTTCCCTCCGGGGGATGAATAAAGTTTTATCGTATCTTATCGTAACTATCCCAATTAATAGTTTGTAAAATACCCCAAACTTCAGCACTGCTCTTTCAAGATGGGCAGTAAATTCTGAAAGATTTCTAAATGAGGAGCTGAGCTGAGGGAAGTATGGGTTGGTCTGAAGTCTTGGCATAGTCATGCCCAATATATACGATAAAAGGGAAGGGAAAGAAGAAGAAAATTGGCCCACCTGTGCGTGTAGGTTTGAAACTGAATTCAGAGTGTAAACACAATTTTAAAATGTAACCACGTAATCAGGTGCAGGTATCTATTTACTGGAGTTTATTAATACGCTGTGTACAACTCCACCTCTAATAATTGTTGCTTTTCCAACCCTGTCATTACCTTTTCCCAATGCCGTGCTTCACTTTAACCCTACATTCCAGAGCACACCTTCCTCTGCTCCCCCACCCAACTCAATTCATTCCACCATTGATGTCAGTGCTTTCAGACATCAAAAACCTCGGATCCAACATTCTCTTCCTACTTCTCCTTACCTTTAAAAGCCTTCTCACAACTCTGCTCTCTCAACCACTCCCTCAGTTAACTCCCTGAACATTCCTTCCAAAGACCCATGTGTAAAATTGTTCACGGTTATTACTGTTCTTGGGAAAAAAAGCAGGCAACTAGCATGTCATTCCTTTATGTAATTTCCATGGCTATTTTGGCATCATTTTCTCCGATAACTCTTATTAGTGTTAGTTTTCAGGTTGCTTTGATTTTATTTTGATCCTGGGTTATCAATTCGAATGTCTGTAATTTTACACAACTTTTGGGAAACAAAAAGTAAAGAAGGAAAGATACAAAGTAGGTCAGGTTGCATCAGCTGAAGATTCACTCCACCCACGTAATCCTGATTCACAGCTAAGGTCTCACCTACAGCATAAAGTTAATGAAAAAACTACAGTCCTACTCCTTTCCCTCAGGAGGCAGAGTCAGATTTAGGCTATTTCCTTGCATGTGATTTTCAATCAATCTGAACACGCAGAGTATATTCACCAGCATAGAGAACAAGAGCGCACAGGTTTAAGGTGAGAGGGAAAAGATTTAATGTGAATCCGAGAGGCACATTTTTGATTACATGGAACGAGCTGCCAGGGGAAGTGGTTGAGGCAGGAATAATAACAACAGACATGTGGACAGATTGGGGTGTGGCAGTGGCACAGAGGACGGCACTGCGGCCCTGCTTTAGTGTTGCTGCCTTACAGTGCCATAGACTCAGGATTGATCCTGAGTACGGGTGCGATCTGTACGGAGTTTGTACATTCTCCCTGCGACCGCATGGGTTTTCTCCGATGCTCCGATTTCCTCCCACATTTCAAAGATATACAGGATTGTAGGTTAATTGGCTTCAGTAAGTTGTAAAAAAAGTTGTCCCTAGTGTGTAAGATAGTGTTCGTGTATGGGGTAATCGCTGGTCAGTGGACCGAAGGACTTGTTTCTGCTCTGTATCTCTAAAGTCTCAAGATACATGGATAAGAAAGGATTGGAGAGATATGGGCCAAATGCAGGTAATGGGACTAGCAGGCAATGCGACTCGCATACATGAGGTATCTTGGTTAGCATGGATGACTTGGACTGAAGGACATGCTTCTTGTATATGTAGGTATGTTGCAAAGCCTACCTGAAGCGTCGCTGAAAATCTGTCGCTGCGGGTGTGCACGATTTTGGCGCCGTTTAGAGGGGGCGGGTTTAAAACGCGATTTTCTCTAAGCTGTTCCAATCGAAGATGTTCAGCCTTGTAAAATATTAACGAAAAATCGCTGAAAGACCCCGTCGCAAAAGCTATTATTAGTTTTAAAGGCCTTGAATAATAGTTATGGTAGTTTAAAAATCAATCTCTAAACCCGCGACCACCAGCAACCGCAGGGTCTAATAAAGCAGACAACTGAAGGAAGGCTGTATATTTTTACATTAAAAAGGGCTTCTAAAGATCCCTTTATACAAAGTTTAATGTTGCGAGTAGCTCATTTTGGGCCCATTATATCCCGCAGTATTTTTCTCGGCATTTGGGGGCACAAATCTACCGCAATGTGAACGTTCTAAACCAGCGCGTTCACAGGATCCCACTAGAAAGCTGATTTAAATGGGCATTTATTTACAGCAATTGAACACTAAATTCCTTCCATTTGGTCTATAAATTAATGTAAATGAGATTTAAAAATCATGTTTTATTGTGAATTATTTGTGAATATTATTTGGACATTTAGGCTATTTAAAAATGTTAATCATTTATTAAGAAATGGATAGATGTTTAGATCTAGTAATTGAAGTCTGAAATTAGCTACAATTAGGTAACTAACTAATTATATGCTTTAATTTCAGGTCATCCAAGTAAGATTATTTTATATTTGTTTCAGAATGCTTCAATCTATGATAACTGAAAATTTCATTCAGTTCTCTTAATTTTTAAGAAAGTTATGGGCTTTTGACTGTTCACGATCACAGCTTTTTTGTTATGTCCATAGAAAATCAATAGGGAACAAGATGCTAATTTCCGAGTATGAAAATGGCCATAACTTTTTAAATACTTGAGATATGAAAGTGAATTAGGTGTCAAATTAAACTTATTTTTATGCTTTATCTGATGGGATAAATTGCAGACTTGATTTTTAAAATCTCAAAATGTTGTAACATTGCTAGACTGACAAATGAAAGGTTTAAGGAATAGGTTCATTCAAAATTTCTTACAGCAGCAATGTTAATCAATCTGGAATCCACGCACACTGTATATCAAACTAGTGTGTAATGATGACAGCGACCAATTTAATAAATCATAGCAATAAATTAAATTAATCCATAGTTTATTTAGTTTTTGCATGGACAACAGTCACCAGAGTGAGGAGGCTCATTTGTTTTAGTTAACAATGTCTAAGATTTCATTGATGGCACTCATGGTATTCCAGTTTTCAAAACATTCCCTTCTTCAGAACCAGGGGCCACAGTCTTAGAATAAAGGGGAGGCCATTTATGACTGAGGTGAGAAAAAAAAAATTCACCCAGAGAGTTGTGAACTTGTGGAATTCCCTGCCACATAGGGCAGTGGTGGCCAAATCACTGGATGGATTTAAGAGAGAGTTAGATAGAGCTCTAGGGACTAGTGGAATCAAGGGATATGGGGAGATGGCAGGCATGGGTTATTGATTGGGGACGATCAGTCATGATCACAGGCGGTGCTGGCTCAAAGGGCCGAATGGCCTCCTCCTGCACCTATTTTCTATGTTTCTATGTTTCAATTACAATTCAAAATGCCAATACGTGAGGTTGAAAGGAGAACAAAGATCAGTTATTCCTTGCAAAGCAAGATTGTAACTGGGATCGAGAGGATAAGAGATCCAAAAACCAATCAATCTAATGTTATTCACTCCATAAAGAGGGAAACGAAGAATCTGAAGACCATGGCACATATCATAGTAAATCACAGAAAGGAAAGTTTGGAAACTCAAGTATGAGAAGATTAACATGAGTTGGCTTTCCTTCGGATCCTTCAGCCTCCTCAGGAGATAGAACATAGAACAATACAGCACAAGCACAGGCATTTCAGCCCACAATATCTGTGGTGAGCATGATGCCACATCTACCTGCACTTAACCCATATCCCTCCATTCCCTGCATATCCACATGCCTATCCCCATATCTTTTAATTGCCACTAACATATCTGCTTCAACCACCGCCCCACAGCAGCATGTTTCAGGCACCCACCACCTCTGCCACGCACATCTCCTTTGCCCCTCTCAGCTTAAAGCTATGCCTGCTAGTATTTGATTTTACTTCGGAGCCACGTGAGTGACTACATGAAGAACCCGTCCAGCACGCATGCACGACATGAGCGTTCACGCAGTGCAACAGCGATGAACGGGAGTACAGGGCGCTCCCACTACAGCCTTAAAAAAGAAGGACCGTCAGGTAAGTTCACTCTGAGGTTGTATTAGAAAACTTTGCTTTGCTTTGTGTACACCAGGTCGAGACAACTGGGAAAAATAAATAAAGCAAGACAAGCAAAAAAGACCGCCCCCCGTTCGACTCCAACAGAGGAGTGTTCCATCAGTGGGGGGCGAGAGGCGGCAGGACCGCACACCCTGCGGTCCGCAATTTCTGATACCGAGCCGAGCCCAGTACCGTTAGGGCAGCATGAGCAGCGGACAGGAGGTAAATCGAGACGGAAGACCAACCGGCCGGTAACATCCGACAACTCCGACGAGGAAGTCTCACCGCCCGAGAGCGGCAGAGACAGCCGCCTGAGCCGCATGGAGCGGCTCATGGAGCAAATGCTCCAGCGAGACTTGCTTCGGGAGCTGGAGCAGTCTCGCTAAGGGAGTTCAGGCACTCCCGCCACAGTGCCTCACAACGCACTGGCCATCGCTTCTCCCTCAGCCGAGGGCAGCATTGGCGACCAGGGCTGGGCTGGTCAATAACAGGGGACACTGGCCGAAGATGTCGGGAGTACGCTTGGGGTACAGGACCAGGAAAAGCTGCTGGGTGTGGTCAACCGCTTCGTGGCTACACCACGAGCAGGACGGCCATTAGAGCCAAAATTGGCGGCCAGCATAGACTATCTGTCCTTCAAACCCCTACAAGAGCAGGTAGTCAATGAGGCACTAGAGCTGTATTAGGCCCAAGTAAACTGCGTTTCGCTCAACGTACCGGCCGTTAACAGCGAAATCTGGGGGTAAGTTGGGCAGAACATCCGCAATCAAGAATTGAAATTACAGCGTATTCTCAGGCTCCTGACGTCAGCCATTACATCTTATGCTCGTTCCGTGGATGGGGTGGACATGACCACAAACCAGCAAGACACATTAGCTCTGCTGTGCAACACCCAATACAAGATAAACAACCTCTGCAAGGAGATAATAAGACCAGCCCTCAACCCCAAATTTGCAGGATTGTGCAAAACACCGGCCTCAGAGCCACAAATCCTGCTTTTTGGTAAGGACCTGTCTAAAAAAGTAAAGGACCTGGAAGAAGAGTCCAAAACATTTGGCCTCATGAGGGCAGGCCCCGCAACGAGCAGACCCACAAAACCCAGATGGCAGTACCCCTCCGTCCACCAGTCGACATCAACCTCATGGGACTGGTGAAAGCTCGGGGTCCGCATACCATCCCCGAAAGCCTTTTTCAGGCCAGGGCCCAGAGCGGACCAGGGCCCAGAGCGGACCCCATGGAAAATGCGCCACCCCCAACCAGCAGCACATCCGACAACACAACATCCAACGAAGAAACAGAAGAAGGGAACACACCCATAACCATGGAGGTAGGTGGGTCTGGTTCCTACCAGCATATAAAAAGTGGGGGATCTATACTAACAGGGGGGGAGATTACACCTGTTTGTGGAAGCATGGAGGTCTATCACGAATGATAAATATATACTCAACAGTATTCGTGGTTACAAAATAGAATTTGTTCAAGAAAACATGCCACCAGTTCAGCATACACCTCAAAGGGTCTTTACCCTCTCAGTTAAAGGAAAAACTAGAGGGTCAAGCAGAACTGGTGAGGTTACTTGCAAAGGGTATCATTGAGAAAACCAAACATGAACCTTTGGAATTTGTCTCAAATATATTTACTAAAACTAAAAAAGATGGTGGATGTCGCATCATCATTGACTTGACCTCATTAAATACGTTTGTTAAGTATATACATTTCAAAATTGAAACATTTGTAACTGGCAAACAACTGATTTCCAAAGGATACTTTATGGCAAGCATCGACTTAAAAGATGCCTACTATTCAGTACCCATTCAAAAAGATCATCGCAGATACCTGAAATTTACCTGGATGGGGCAACAATGGCAGTTTAAAGCGTTGCCTAATGGCCTAACATCAGCCCCAATATTATTTACCAAGATACTAAAACCAGCCTTGGCAATATTAAGAAAACAGAAACATATTGTCATGGCATATCTTGATGATATCTTAATAGTAGGCAAAACCATGGAATTGGCCAAATCAGCTGTGTCAGCTACCAAACAATTGTTTGAAACCTTGGGATTTGTCTTACATCCAGGTAAATCTAAGTTGACGCCATCCACAACTATGGACTATCTGGGATTCACAATTAACTCAGTCCACATGTCTGTAATGTTGCCAAAAGAGAAAGCAGCAGAATTGGCACAAACATGTAACAATTTAATGGTCAACGATCGACCAACCATTCGACAAGTGGCAAGAGTAATTGGCAAAATAGTAGCAGCATTTCCAGCTACACAATTTGGACCTCTGCACTATCAAAATCTACAAAGAACAAAAGTGCAGGCGTTAAAAAGACATGCAGGTCACTTTAACCGAATCATGAAATTGCCCATTGAAGCAATATCAGAATTACAATGGTGGGTAGGGAATGTTTGGCATAGTTCCAGCCCTATCATCATCAATAACCCAACATTAATTATACAAACAGATGCCAGTGCTCAAGGCTGGGGAGCAACTAATACCATATCCAGCACAGGTGGTAGATGGAGTAATCTAGAGTCATCTTTACTACAGACACTGGGCATAAATTATCTGGAAATGTTGGGTGCATTTTATGGTTTAAAAGCATATTCTACGAATATGCACCACTTGCATGTTCGTTTACAAATAGATAATACCACGGTGGTAGCCTATATTAACCATATGGGCGGAATAAAATCGATATCATGTGACAATTTGGTCAACACAATCTGGCAATGGTGTGTCGATAGACATATTTGGCTATCAGCAACTTACCTACCAGGTAAGCTAAATACAGTGGCAGACACCAGGTCACGCAAATTCAATTATAACACCGAATGGATGTTAAATCCCAAAGCATTTGCTAAAATTCCAAAGCAATATGGCACGCCAGATATCGATTTGCATCCAGACTAAATCACCAGGTACCAATGTATGTCGCTTAGGAACCAGACCCTGAGGCAGCAGCGGTAGATGCATTCGCGCTGGACTGGGGAAAATTCTTCTTTTATGCTTTTCCTCCCTTCTGCCTCATCAGTCGGGTACTACGCAAAATACAAATGGACTCTGCTTCAGGTATTTTGATAGTACCCGACTGGCCTACACAGCCATGGTTCCCAGTGGTCCTCGACATGGTCATCGAAACCCCAATAACTTTCCCTAGCAGCCCAGACTTATTAACTCACCCGGTATCAGGCATAAGCCACCCATAGAAACATAGAAACATAGAAATTAGGTGCAGGAGTAGGCCATTCGGCCCTTCGAGCCTGCACCGCCATTCAATATGATCATGTCTGATCATTCAACTCAGTATCCCGTACCTGCCTTCTCTCCATACCCTCTGATCCCCTTAGCCACAAGGGCCACATCTATCTCCCTCTTAAATATAGCCAATGAACTGGCCTCGACTACCCTCTGTGGCAGAGAGTTCCAGAGATTCACCACTCTCTGTGTGAAAAAAGTTCTTCTCATCTCGGTTTTAAAGGATTTCCTTTAAGCCACCCATGCCACGATAAAATTAAACTACTGGGTTGCAGATTATGAAAAGACCACTGCTGGGCCTGGGATTGTCAGACAGCACTATCAACACGATGACAGCATCCCACCGTATGTCCACAATGAAACAATACTTGGCGAACATCAGGAAGTGGGAAAGATACTGTTCGAATACAGGAACTACATATTCAACTACTACAATAATCAATGTACTGGAGTTCCTGGCAGGCCACCACAATGAAGGTCTCAGCTACAGCGCCATTAATACAGCCAGAAGTGCTCTGCCAGCCTACTTAATTCAGGCACCAGGACAACAGGCCATAGGGTCTCACCCGCTGGTGATCAAACTCATGAGAGGCATATTCAACTCTAATCCCCCCAGACCTAGGGTACACCCAAATCTGGGATGTCAGTGTGGTCCTGACATACCTAAGGGGATGGTCACCAGCCAGATCCCTCACCCTGGAACAGCTAACCCTGAAGACGGTCAGGCTGATGGCACTTGTCTCAGCACAAAGAGTCCAGTCCCTCCATCTACTACGATTGGACAATATGGTTATAACACCAGACCGATACTCATTTACCATTCAGGAGCTGGTCAAACAGAGCTGACCAGGAACATCAGGTCCAGTTATGGAATTCCGGGCATACCCACCTGAACCATGGTTATGTGTCATGACCCACTTACTAAATTACATCGACACAACAAGAAATCCCCGAGGGAGAGAAAAAGCCTTATGGGCCAGCCACAAGAAACCTCATGGTCGGGTGACGAGCCAAACTATCTCAAGATGGCTCAAGCAGGTACTGGGAGCTGCTGGAGTAAATACTAACGTGTATACATCTCACTCCACCAGGGCAGCATCCACATCGGCAGCTAAGAGGATGGACGTGCCTATGGACCACATCCTGGCTACAGCGGGGTGGTCTAGGGAGAAAACGTTCCAAACTTTTTATAATAAGCCGCTGGCAGAACCTGTATCGTTTGCAGAAAAAGTGTTAGAATCTCCAAATATATAATTTAAGCCCGAGGGAGCATTTTTGATTTTTGTTATTGTTTAATAAACACCATTATTGTTTTACAAACAGATTCATGGTTGATTATGATAACATACTTCCTCCCTCAAATGACTTCGGCAGCGAGTGAAGTATGAACTGTTACACGGTTTGAAATCACAGAGCTTTAAAATCTTCACACAGTCACTCACGTGACTCCGAAGTAAAATAGTAAGATTAAACGAGAACTTACCAGTTCGAAGTTTGATCTGTATTTTATGAGGAGTTACGATGAGGGATTATGTGCCCTCCGCTCCCACCCTCAATTATAGAGATCAACTGATATTTAAGTTCTCCTTTTCTTTACTATGTTTATTTCAATTATTGTGTCTTTCTGTGATTCCACACCTTTGAAGTATGTTGCGCATGCGTGCTGGACGGGTTCTTCACGTAATCCCTCATCGTAACTCCTCATAAAATACAGATCAAACTTCGAACTGGTAAGTTCTCGTTTAATCTTACATTTCTATCCTGGAAAACTGGATTTTGACTGTCTACCCTGTCTATGCTTCTCAGAATTTCATGTACTTTTAGTTTAATTTAGTTTAGAGATACAGTGTGTAAACAGGCCCTTTAGTCCACCGAGTCCACACCAACCAGCAATCTCCGCACATTAACATTATTCTACACACACTAGGGATAATTTGCACTTATACCAAGCCATTTAAACTACTAAGCTGTACGTCTTTGGAGTGTGAGGAAACCGAAGATCTCGGAGAAACCCCACACGGTCACGGGGAGAACGTACAAATTCCTTACAGACAGCCCCCGTATTCGGGATCGAACCCAGGTCTCTGGTGCTGTAAGGGCTGCAAGGCAGCAACTCTTCCGCTGCGCTACCTTGCCGCTCATCTTCTATCATGTCTCCCGGCAACCTTCGGCATTCCAGAGAAAACAATCCAAGATCAAAGCAAAACAAGAGGCTTCCCAATTACTGCACTTGGAAATTCAACTGAATCATGGCAGCGGATGGTGCAATAGTAAACTTTTCCTAAATGCCAACCGTTAATGCTGCAGCAACATTATTAACATGATCTTTACTAAATATAAAAAATCTCAAAGCTGTGCATGCCTTGACAGCCATTTTCTATTATGAATTACTCAGTCGTAACTTATCATGTTATAGCTACATTTTGCTGCCTGCAACATGGCTGCAGTGCAAGGCACGAGGGTCTGATTGCAGTATGACAACATTTATTCCCACTTTTCATTACAAATAAAAACATGGAATTTATAGTGAAATACAGTAAAGCCAGAATGGATCACATTAAAATGTGGAGTCAAGATCAGTTAATCTCTGTAATCTAATCTTTATTAGCCTAAAGGCTACAGTAGGTCTTGGTTCTATGTACACAATGTCATAGAAGATTCTTAAAAAATAAACTATTACATGTTCTGCTTTTAAAAACTGCCCAAGTGGATACATTGGCATTAACTGATGCTGTCATTTGCATCCATTTTTATTCCAATCACTCGGAAAGGCAGGCTGTGCATGTTGTTCTGGGTCGATGATTGGAAGAAACGCCTTTCCTGAATGACAGGAATTTCCAGCAAATGTGGCACTTTTTTGGGATGGAAAATTATCTTTTCCCAAAACGGAATTCTAACATTTGGCATACTCTGAACTGTAAATTATCCCAAATGCAATCTTAAGTGTCCGATGGTGGGTGGGAGGTGATAGTACTTGATCTATCCAGATTACATCTGAGTTTGAAACTGGTCTGCATTACATCCTGTTCAACTTTCTAAAATATTCTACCGCCCACTATATCCAGCACAGCCTCTTGAATTATCTAAAATGTAGCCTCAAAACACTGTTTCCAAAACTTAGTTGAAAAGTGACTTATTTTTCCAGTTGTAAAGAAAAACTGTAAAGTCATCGAGCTCGAACTTGCAAAAATAACATTGGTACAAAGCCAAGAAAAGAGTGCAGAAAGGTCTTGGTTCATGACAGAAAGAGGATTTCTTAGCTAGTACCAAGGTTTTCCTTCCAAATTAATTATCATTCTCTTTGTTTGAGAAAAGTTCATTTGCAAGTCGAATCGTTAGTCAGGAAGGCAAATTCATTGCTGACATTTATATCAAGAGGACTAGTTTGCACACCTACCACAGTGGCAGAGCGCGCCAATAACAATCATTCAAGCACAACAATCGTTGTGGAAAATGCCATCAGTCTCTGATGAAGGAGAATCTGGTGCTTGGCTCAGCCCTGGGGTGGCCTGCAGTATACACCAGCAAGGTCTTCTACATTGAATGTTGTGAGGTGCCGAATGGATTCAGCACTGGGTTCTGATTGAAAACTATCCCTGAAGCCTAATGAACTGCAGGAACTGGGAGCGAAAGTATATTAGTTTATAAGTCATACGAGCAGAATTACACCATTCGGCCCATTGAGTCAATCCTTGTCTGATCTATCTCTCCCTCTCAATCCCATTCTCCTGTCTCCTCCCCATAACCTTTGACACCCTTACTAATCAAGAATCTGTCAATCTGCGCCTTAAAAATACCCAATTAGGGATGCCTACCTCAAGCTCGTCTCAACAGGAGGCTATAAATGTGAGGGGAAATGCTAGACTCCTTCTTAAAGAAGCATCTTGCATCAAGCATGCATGGTGAAACCTGCAGACATTGTGATCCTCTGCACAGTCCGATCCCACACACCACAACTTGAGATACCGAAACAACTGAGAGCCCACAGCTTTTACCCTAGATAGGTCAGTCTCACACTTCTGCCTATTGCTAAATTATAGTGTCAATACTCAGTCCTGCTGTGTAGCATGGGTGAGTTGGAAAGACCATGGAAAGAGGTGCACCCTTGAGGACGGCATCGATGTACTGAATCTGCACAAAATACTGGAGTAACTCAACGGGCCCAGCAGCATCACTGGAGAAAATGGATAGGTGGCGTTTCGGGTCGGGACCCTTCTTCAGGCTGATCGCAGTTGGCAAGGATATTGGTTCAGAGTCAGGTGAATCAGCTAGGCTGAGCTGGCTGATTGATCCTGAATCAATGGTACCTGGTCTCTTCCATCTTCCACCTTCTTCTCAGGGACAACACTCTGATATTGGCATTGGTTTATTATTTTTGCATGAACTAAGGTACAATGAAAAGCTTTTGTTTGCATGCTATCCTATTAGATCTGATCCTACTAAAAATGAGTACAATCAAGCCAAAGTAGCAAAAAGAGAAACCAGTATGCAGAACATTGAATATTGCCAGTGTAACTAGAAATCCTGAATCATTTACAGTTGGAATAGGGATTTGGAAGAGTGGAATGATTGTTCATGATGATGGTGGATCCTCTTCTGGGACCAGCACACAAAGGATCACCACACTCTGGTGTCATCTTGATCAGACCAGCATTCTGCACATGATGAAGATTTGGTGTTCGGGGATAGAGCATGTCTCCTCAATAATTTCCACAATCTTAGAAACATAGAAACATAGAAAATAGGTGCAGGAGTAGGCCATTCGGCCCTTCGAGCCTGCACCGCAATTCAATATGATCATGGCTGATCATCCAACTCAGTATCCTGTACCTGCCTTCTCTCCATACCCCATGATCCCTTTAGCCACAAGGGCCACGTCTAACTCCCTCTTAAATATAGCCAAGGAACTGGCCTCAACTACCTTCTGTGGCAGAGAATTCCAGAGATTCACCACTCTCTGTGTGAAAAAAACTTTCCTCATCTCGGTCCTAAAAGATTTCCCCCTTATCCTTAAACTGTGACCCCTTGTTCTGGACTTCCCCAACATCGGGAACAATCTTCCTGCATCTAGCCTGTCCAACCCTTAAGAATTTTGTAAGTTTCTATAAGATCCCCCCTCAATCTTCTAAATTCTAGCGAGTACAAGCCGAGTCTATCCAGTCTTTCTTCATATGAAAGTCCTGACATCCCAGGAATCAGTCTGGTGAACCTTCTCTGTACTGCCTCTATAGCAAGAATGTATTTCCTCAGATTAGGAGACCAAAACTGTACGCAATACTCCAGGTGTGGTCTCACCAAGACCCTGTACAACTGCAGTAGAACCTCCCTGCTCCTATATTCAAATCCTTTTGCTATGAATGCTAACATACCATTCGCTTTCTTCACTGCCTGCTGCGCCTGCATGCCTACTTTCAATGACTGGTGTACCATGACACCCAGGTCTCGTTGCATCTCCCCCTTTCCTAATCGGCCACCATTAGATAATAGTCTACTTTCCTGTTTTTGCCACCAAAGTGGATAACCTCACATTTATCCACATTATACTGCAGCTGCCATGCATTTGCCCACTCACCCAGCCTATCCAAGTCACCTTGCAGCCTCCTAGCATCCTCCTCACAGCTAACACTGCCCCCCAGCTTCGTGTCATCCGCAAACTTGGAGATGTTGCATTCAATTCCCTCGTCCAAATCATTAATATATATTGTAAATAGCTGGGGTCCCAGCACTGAGCCTTGCGGTGCCCCACTAGTCACTGCCTGCCATTCTGAAAAGGACCCGTTTACTCCTACTCTTTGCTTCCTGTCTGCCAGCCAGTTCTCTATCCACATCAATACTGAACTCCCAATACCGTGTGCTTTAAGTTTGTATCTTCTATGCAATACCGTTACCTAACACTTTTTACCCTTCTTGCCCTGCACGCTCACTGAAAGAAACCATTCTCCCCACAGATCCCTAGTACACTCTTCCACCAAAACCCAAAGATAGACACAAATTGTATACAAAACAAAGAATTTCACGGTGTCTAGGTACAAGTGAAAATAAAATACCATTGAACCATCGAACCAGTAACGCTCTTGACAATCAATGAGATGGAGGTGGGGCTTCGGTGACTGTCCTGAACTGTTCAAGAGGAGTTTGTTGATGGAAAGACACAAAATGCTGGAGTAACTCAGCGGGACAGGCAGCATCTCTGGAGAAAAGGAATATGTGACGTTTCGGGTCGAGACCCTTCTTCAGACCCATCTAAAGAAGGGTCTTGACCCGAAATGTCACCTATTCCTTTTCTCCAGAAATGCTGAGTTACTCCAGCATTTTGTGTCTATCTTCGGTGTAAATCAGCATCTGCAGTTCCTTCCTGCACCAAAATCCAACTTCCCTTTTCACAACGCGATCTCATATAAATAAGGACAAAACGGAGATAATTGTTTTTGGTGCTAAAAAAGAAAGGCTTAAAGTAACCCAACACCTTCACTCTCTGTCCCTGAAAACTTCAAACAAAGCCAGAAATCTTGGGGTCATTATGGATTCAGATTTAAATTTCGACAGTCACTTCAAATCAGTAACAAAATCGGCCTACTATCACCTCAAAAACATAGCAAGATTAAGAGGACTCATGTCAGCTCAAGACTTAGAAAAACTTGTACATGCCTTTATTACTAGTAGGCTAGATTATTGTAACGGTCTCCTTGCAGGTCTTCCGAAAAAAAACTGTCAGGCAGCTACAGCTTGTTCAGAACGCTGTTGCTAGAGTTCTAACAAAGACCAAAAAATTTGAACACATTACACCAATTCTTAAATCCTTACATTGGCTCCCTGTATGTCAGAGAATTGATTTTAAAATCCTGCTGCTCATCTATAAATCACTACATGGTTTAGGGCCAAAGTATATCACTGACATGCTTCCACTATATAAGCCTTCTAGACCGCTAAGATCTTCTGAAACCAATCTGCTAGTGATTCCCAGAGTAAATACAAAACATGGGATAGCAGGATTTAGTTACTATGCAACAAATAGCTGGAATAAACTTCCTGAAGATTTAAGACTTGCCTCAACTTTGACCACTTTTAAAAAAAGACTGAAAACTTTTATGTTTACTTTAGCTTTCAGCTAAATCTTAACTACATTGCACTTTTAACTTTTGCACTTTTTATAATGCATTTTTAATTTTGCTTTTCTTTTCTTTTAGTTCTTCTATTTTATTTCATTTTATTATTTCATTTATTGTATGACATGTTTTTATGTGAAGCACTTTGAGTCTGCCTCGTGTATGAAATGTGCTATATAAATAAAGTTGCCTTGCCTTGCCTTGCCTCATATGTGACCACATGAAATGCAACATCTCTTTTACTTCTTCCCTTCCAACCATCCAGAACAAAATATTCCTTTCATGGAAAGCAATGAGTCACTTCCATTTTAAAGCATAGCATACAGTGGTTGCCCCTATATAGGAGAAGCAAAATGACAATTGGATGATCATTTTGCACAAGACAAGGGCAATCCTGAATTTCCATGTGTATGTTATTTTAACCTCCTATCTCACTTACAATCAGATCTAACTGCCGTTGGCTGCTCATGCTGTTCCACGGAACCTCAAGAAAGAGTTTCTCATCTTGCCAGTTCTGGTTAAAAGTTATCAATCTATATTAGTAACACAGTTTCCTTCTCTTCACAGATGCTGCTTGACCTTTCTACTTTCACCGTATTTCAGATTTCCAGCATCCACCATGTTTAGTAGCTCATTACTTTTTACGTCTCTCTCCACTGTCTGACCGTGTGAACTGTGTGGAGGATGCTATGAGAATGCAGGGTGACTTGGACAGGTTGGGGGAGTGGGCAGATGCATGGCAGATGAAGTTTAAGGCGGATAAATGTGAGGTTATCCACTTTGGTAGCAAAAACAGGAAGGCAGATTACTATCTAAATGGCGTCAAGTTGGGAAAAGGGGAAGTACAACAGGATCTGGGGGTCCTTGTACATCAGTCTATGAAAGTAAGCATGCAGGTACAGCAGGCAGTGAAGAAAGCGAATGGCATGTTGGCCTTTATAACAAGAGGAATCGAATATAGGAGCAAAGAGGTCCTTCTGCAGATGTACAGAGCCCTAGTGAGACCACACCTGGAGTATTGTGTGCAGAATTGGTCCCCTAATGTGAGGAAGGACATTCTTGCTATTGAGGGAGTGCAGCGTAGGTTTACAGGGTTTACAGGGTTAATTCCCGGGATGGTGGGACTGTCATATGCTGAGAGAATGGAGCAGCTGGGCCTGTACACTCTGGAGTAGAAGGATGAGAGGGAATCTCATTGAAACATATAAGATTGTTAAGGGCTTGGACACGCTCGAGGCAGGAAACATGTTTCCGATGTTGGGGGAGTCCAGAACCAGGGGCCACAGTTTAAGAATAAGGAGTAAGCCATTTAGAAAGGAGACGAGGAAACACTTTTTCTCACAGAGAGTCGTGAGTCTGTGGAATTTTCTGCCTAAGAGGGCAGGTTCTCTGGATGCTTTCAAGAGAGAGGGCTCTTAAAAATAGTGGAGTCAGGGGATATGATGAGAAGGCAGGAACGGGGTACTGATTGGGGATGATCAGCCATGATCACATTGAATGGCAGTGCTGGCTCGAAGGGCCAAATGGCCTACCCCTGCACCTATTGTTTATTGTCTATTGTCTATTGTCCACTGTCCTCAATCACCTTGCTTTTACACCTTTTTTCAGATCGCCTGTATTTATTGGTCTCCTGCAGCTCCTTACTATATGTTCTGTGTATGGTGTGGAACATGATATTAAATATAATGCTAGTAAGAGTGCTGTTATGAGCTGTAGAACCAAAGAGGATAAATGTCTAAAATTGTCTGACAATAATCTTAGTGTCTGTAATAAGGTAAAATATCTAGGGCATTTTATTACAGACCAAATGACAGATGATGAGGATATTTATAGGCAACGACGCATGCTGTATGTACAGGCGAATATTCTCTTGCGTAAATTTGGTGCGTGTGCAGATGTGGTGAAGATGTCGCTATTTAGAGCATACTGCACACCACTCTACACTGCGCACCTGTGGTCGAACTATGGAAAGACAAATTTGCAGAGACTAAAGGTGGCATATAACGATGCCATGAGAACACTGCTAAGGAAACCTAGATGGTGTAGTGCCAGTAGTATGTTTGTGGCTGCAGGAGTCAGTACTTTAGAAGCTATCCTAAGAAATCACATGTATAAATTCATTTGCAGGATAAATGACTCTAAAAATGTGATTATTGTGGCCTTGTCAAACATAAGGGTTAGCACTACACGCTACGAATCCCAGCTGTGGAGACACTGGTATCGTTGTCTCATTGTAGGACATTGATCATTCTTTTAATCTGGGTTTTTAACTCATGTATTGTATTTTTTTCAATATAATTTATAATGCTTTTATAAGTGATATACGAAGATTTTATATGTACTTTATGATTTTTTTAAATATGCAATGCATTTTTTTTTTAATGTAATGTTGCCCCTAGTCTGGACCTCGAGTCTGTAATAAAGTTTATTATTATTATTATTATTATTAACAAGTCTTCAAGTCAAGTCAAGAGAGTCTATTGTCATATGTCCCAGATAGGACAATGAAATTCTTGCTTTGCATCAGCACAAAGGAATATAGTAGGCACGAATACAGAACATATCATATCAGTGTGTCCATACACCATTATATAAATATATACACACACAAATAAATAAGCAGATAAAGTGCAAAAAACAGATAATGGTCTATTAGTGTTCAGAGATTTGTTTCAGTTGAGATTAATAGCCTGATGGCTGTGGAAAAGTAGCTATTTCTGAACCTGGACATTGCAGTCTTCAGGCTCCTGTACCTTTTACCTGAAGGTAGCGGGGAGATGAGTGTGTGGCCAGGATGGTGTGGGTCCTTGATGATGCTGCCAGCCTTTTTGAGGCAGCGACTGCGATAGATCCCCTCGATGGTAGGGAGATCAGAGTCGATGATGGACTGGGCAGTGTTTACTACTTTTTGTAGTCTTTTCCGCTCCTGGGCGCTCAAGTTGCCGAACCAAGCCACGATGCAACCGGTCAGCATGCTCTCTACTGTGCACCTGTAGAGGTTAGAGAGAGTCCTTCTTGACATACCGACTCACCGTAATCTTCTCAGGAAGTAGAGTCGCTGATGTGCTTTTTTAACAATTGCATCAGTGTTCTCGGACCAGAAGAGATCTTCAGAAATATGCATGCTGTTGCACCTGGCTCTGGCACCATTTGTGTCATTCACTCTCGCTTGGTCTTTGCCTTCCCACTGTTTGGCCCAGCTCTCTCACTTCTCCACAACTTAACATTGATTTCTAACATGCCATTATGGTGCAATAATATTGACCTGAAGTGTTAACCCTGTTTCTCACTCACACCAACGTCCTTTAAGCTCATCTGCCTGCGCATGATCCATGTTCCTCCATTTCCTGCATATCCATGTACAGTATCTGTCTTAAAGCTCCTGAAATGCTACTATCGTATCTGCCTCCTCCATCACCCCTTAACAGCATATTCCAGGCACCCACCAGCCTCTGCCCTCTGGTCTTTGACATTTCCACTCTGAGAAAAAGGTTCTGTGCACCCCTATCTATGGCTCTCATTATTTTATATACTCATATCAAGTCTTCCCTCAACCTCTGGTGTCCCAAAGAAAACAATCCACATCTGTCCAACCTTTCCTTATGGCTAATACCCTGCAATCCACACAGCATTCTGGTAAACCTCTTCACCCTCTCCAAAGTCTCCACATCCTTCCTGTAATGTGGTGACCAGAGCTGTACGCAATATTCCAAATGCGGCCTAACCAACGTCCTAAAAAGTTGCATCATGACTTCCTGATTCTTACACTCAATTCCCAGCTGAATCTTTCCAGCTTCTTCTGTTTTAAGTTGCCTGTACTTCTTTGCACTGAATTGTATTTGTTATTTTATTGCTCACCCAACCAGATATATGAGCAGAACATACACCATGTGATATTAATGACACTGTTAACAATGTGCCCACAAAACATTCATCAGTGTTGTGTAGCATAACAAGATCAGAAAGCTTTGGAAAGTAATCAGATGCGAACAAGCAGGGATAAGAAACCTCACAGACTTTTCTGTTACCAATATTGCACAGTGAGATTTCAACTCAATGATTTGTTAATTGCAAACATATCCCATTAATCAAGGGACAAGGGCTCCCATGACTGCATGAATAGAATGTTGGAGTTTTGTTACATTCGTTGAAAACTCGGCACTATGATTAAAAGAAACGCATGGATAATAAACTGAACCCTTGATCCACCAGATAACATAGTACATCCAGCGTTATATAGAGATTAATTGACTGTTATAGACACTGAGCTACCGGTGACTAGTATCATTTACTATAACGACATTTAAAAAACATTTGGACGGGTCCATGGATCGGAAAGGTTGAGAGGGATAGATACAAAGTGCTGGAGTAACTCAGCGGGTCAGGCAGCACCTTTGGAGAACATGGATAAGTGACCTTACGAGTCCTCAAGGTTTAGAGGGATGTGGGCTAAATGCGGGCAGGTGGGGCGAGAGTAGATGGGGCATCTTGATCAGCATAGGCAAGTTGGGCCGAAGGATTTTTTTCAATGTTTAAGATAGACACAAAATGCTGGAGTACTCAGCACGTCAGGCAGCATCTCTGGAGAAAAGGAATAAGTTTTGTTTCAGGTCGAGGCCCATCATCATTTGGACTGATTTTTAAACTGTATGATTATCATCTCCTTCTTCAATGTGGCATTGAAAAGAGGAGATAGAGAAACACTCATCAGGACCAGTATTAAACTCATCAGCTTTGCTGTAACGTTGAAGATACATAGAAACATAGAAAATATGTGCAGGAGTAAGATATTCGGCCCTTCAGCCAGCACCGCCATTCAATATGATTTGGCTGTTCATCCAAAATCAATACCCCATTCCTGCTTCCTCCCCATATCCCTTGACTCCGTTAGTCCTTAGAGCTAAATCTAACTCTCTCTCTTGAAAACATCCAGTGAATTGGCCTTCACATTGGCAGAGAATTCCACAGATTCACAACTCTTTGGGTGAAAAAGTTTTTTCTCATCTCAGTCCTAAATGGCCTACCCCTTATACTTAAAGATTAATTATCAAGGACTTCCTTTTGCTTTAACTTCTGCACACAATATATATATATATATATGCAGAAGTGTGCAGAAGTTAAAGCAAAAATATATATATATATATATATATATATATATATATATATATATATATATATATATCTCTTAATGCAGCCTTTCCACCACCTTATTCAATTCAATTCAATTCAACTTTAATGTCATTGCACACATACTAAGTATGGGTACAACAAAATGCAGTTTTGCGTCAGTCCGTAGTAGTGGTGCATATAGAAAAAAAAAAAAAAAAGAAGATACAGAATAATCAAAAATACAGAATAATTAAACAATGGGGACGGAGGGACCGGAGAAATCTATCGGCGGGACTCCGAGTTCAGCAATATGATGGTATAATTGTAGAAGCTGTTCCTCATCCTACTGGTACGAGACCTGAGGCTCCTGTACCGCCTCCCTGATGGGAGGAGGGCAAACAGTCCATGGTTGGGGTGGGAGGGGTCTTTAATGATCTTCCCAGCCCGTCTCAGACACCGTTTTCGGTGGAGGGCATCCATGGCAGGGAGTGGGGCACCGATGATGTGCTGCGCGGTTTTCACCACCCATTGTAGTGCCTTCCTGTCCGCAACAGTGCAGCTGCTGTACCATACCGTGAAGCAGGTGGTCAGGATGCTCTCGATGGTACAGCGGTAGAAGTTGGTCAGGATCTGGGGGGACAGGTGGGCTTTCTTGAGCCTCCTCAGGAAGTAAAGGCGCTGCTGTGCCTTTTTGATCAGCTTGGAGGTGTTGAGGGACCAGGACAAATCCTCCGAGATATGTACCCCGAGGAATTTGTAGCTGGAGACGCGCTCCACCTCAGTCCCGTTTATATGGATGGGGGTATGACTGCCTCCTCTGACCTTCCTGAAGTCGACAATAATTTCCTTCATCTTCTTGGAGTTGAGGACGAGGTTATTGTTGGCACACCAGGTTGTCAGGTGCTGGACCTCCTCTCTGTAGGCTGACTCATCGTTGTCACTGATCAGTCCTACCACCGTGGTGTCGTCAGCAAACTTAATGATGGCGTTGGATCCGTACTTAGGGATGCAGTCGTGGGTGAAGAGGGAGTAGAGGAGAGGGCTGAGCACACAGCCCTGTGGCACGCCGGTGTTCAGTGTTATAGTGGAGGAGGTGAGGTTGTTGACCCTGACAGACTGTGGTCTGTTGGTGAGGAAATCCAGTGTCCAGTTGCAGAGGGAGGTGGAGATGCCAAGTCCGCTGAGTTTGGTGATCAAGCTGGCGGGGATGACAGTGTTAAAGGCAGAGCTGAAATCAATGAACAGCACCCTGATGTAGGAGTTGTTGTTGTCCAGGTGGGTCAGGGCAGAGTGTAGGGCCGCCGATATGGCGTCCTCTGTAGACCTGTTGGCCCGGTAGGCAAACTGATGGGGGTCCAGTGTGGGGGGGAGGCTGGCTTTGAGGTGAGCCAAGATCAGCCGCTCAAAGCACTTAGCAATGACAGGGGTGAGTGCCACAATTATTACATTATTATATAAATCATATATATATATCTATATTATATATTATTACACATATATTTATATATAAATAAAATTTATATATATAAGGTGGTGCAATGGCCAGTTCGCTGGATATTTCCTTTCAGCAGCTCCTGTGTTATGATGTAACGTGACCACAGAGCGATAGCACCTCCACTGGCAGCTTCAGTTGCTGCAACCTCTGCCATCGGATCTAGCATGAGTGCACGCTCCATGGGCACAGCAATATTTCCTCTCTATTTTCTGGTGGTCTATCTTTAATTGCTTCATTTTTCGGAAGTGAAGTGGCCCCGACCTCCTGCCTTTGCAGGCGGCCCTACTGCATGCACAGTTCCCCAAGATAAAGCCACGGCTGAAACTAGCCTACTGTTCATTATATAACAGGCTGAGGTCTAAAAAAACACTTTATTTAAGGGGAAAATGCTGAATTTTAAAGATTTTTGTTGGTGTGGCATTTGAGTCCTTTACTGTAGGTTAGCTTAACCCAAGGACCGTTTTTTAACGTGAAATCCCTTCAGGGAAAAGACAGGTAGGTGCCATTTCTTTGCGTGCAATGTTTATACTACACTGCTTTTAACTTAACAACATGCAGCTCATTAGAATAAGCTTAAGTATCCCCCTTTAAATGTACAGTAGGAATGAAAACCAGGTTCCCAAGCATCCCCGCACATCACATCACATTCATTGAAAGTCATAATCTATAAAAGTATTTTTTTCTTCAAATTCAAATATTTCCCAAATTTTTATTTCTGTTTCTGGGGAAGTTTCCCCAAGTAAAAACAAAATCTAACAATGGAGTTAAAATAGAAAGCAATGTTTTGTGAACAACATTTTTTGTCATAACCCGAGGAACGTTTTTTAAACCAATGCGTCATATCATTTTCAAGATAGATGTCCGAGACACATTATTAAGTACACAGTTAACAAAATGCCGAGTGGGTCTTAATAAATGCAAAAAACCACACTCAATTTCGTCTGAAACTAATGGTGAAGCAACGTTACCCACAGTGGCCACTTGCATGTTATCAATGACTTAATGCCACGCTAAAATTATTTTTAATTCATATGTCAGCCACACAATGCATCTGTTGCACTTCAAGTGAAAGCTTACATTGTTACAGTACAGACTCGTCGAGGAGTGGATTCTTCTGCGTATGCAAACAAGTCTTTTTTTTAACAGAATTCAGTTGCAATATGGGAAAAAAATCCTTGCAAGATCTTCAAATGTTATTTGTTTTTTTTTGTAAACAGCAGCGTGCGATTTGATGTTTTCACTAGTGCAATCAATTGGGAAACTGATACCAGGAAATTAAACGCTAGGCATTTTTATTTTGTATAACCATTTCATACCTGGATAAGATTCTGTCACAGAAACATATAGAAAAGATGTACAATTTTGCAATTTACCAGAAGTGGCCGTGCCTCATCAGTATAATCTACTGTTTTTACACTCTAGTAATTAAGTATGTAAGATTTTACTGAACTGTATGCAACAATATACTGCGCTTAGGTATATTTGACAATAAAGTGCTATTATTTGTACATTGTTACAATATTTCTGTCAAAACGTGTAGGTGGGAACTGCAGATGCTGGTTTACTGCGAGGATAGACACAAAATGCTAGAGCATTTGCAAAATGCAGCCTGTCCCGCTGAGTTGCTCCAGCATTTCATGTCAAATACAAATTGGTTTATCAGTCTGCCTTATCTTTCAATTGATTTTTTTTTAAATGGGATCAAATTATAGAATTTTCAGACTTATTATTAAGTTTCATGGCAGCGACTGTATGTTTTTTCGTTCCTCTAATTCCAAACCAGGTTCAGCAGGAATAGCGCCATCACAAACAGTTACCGCATCCAAGTGAAGGGGGGCTGTCAGTAACCGGGCACTCAGGTGCGTGAGCTGGCGATTGGCGTGCCAGGAATTGTCAGGACATGGTGCCTGGTCCCTCGCACAGCTGTGCGGCGTTGCAGTCTGCTTGTTTACCTGCCAGATTCACGCAGATATTCCTTCTCCAGATCACAAGGCGTTGCACCCTTTAACCCCTGAGATATGCACAAAATTGAAATGACTACCACATGGTAATGAACCATCCACACACTGAGGAGAAATATCAAAAGAATAATGCATGCAAAAGTTGTAATGGTTAACACCAGATTTGTAGACTGCTTCGGATTCTCGTTTTTTTTTAATGGTGCAAACAATTTTTTTGTGATTTCAAAAGGTTAATGACCGGGATCTTTCAGTCTGGCGCTGTTCTTGGGCAGAAATATACTCTCTAATGGATTATGGCCATTAGTGTGACCCCCGACTGTATTGTACATGCAGCCTTTGTGCTTATTGCTCATAAAGAGGTTGTGTTGTTAAAAAACATTTTCTTAACTCTTTTCACCACAAAACGGTTCAGTGGGAAGGACCAAACAACAGCAGTCCAGACTCCTGAGAATAATTTACATCATCGTCTTAAAATGTATTGTGTATGTCCAAATACAGCTTGAATTTGAAGGGTGCAGTGCAAGCAAAATCAATTTGGCTCTATTTTAACATTTACAAGTTTTAACAAACTGAAAAAATCCAAAGCACCGCCTCACCTATTAAATATTAAAACAGCAAAACAAATTGAGTTGCATGATTTTAGAATCGATTATTTTAAGATGGCTTCAGTTTATTTATAGTGGGTTTTATACAGTATTAGGAAAGTGACAGGGTAACACTTTTCATTTGTACACTATTTAAAGGGAGCATGGATAATGTCACAAAGATGATGTTTTGTTTTACAGCTTTTCCATTGGTATGTCAGCATTATGGAAATATTTCTTAAAATGCTTCTACATATTACATTGAAGGTTCTCAACATATCTAATTTGCACATTTGGCTACTACTATATAGCATACATTTTGTTCAAAATACTGTTTATGATATATTTTCGGAAATGAACCAAATGACAAAATAATGTTCTTATTTTTATTTGATCTTTTTTATATAAACGAAGGTTAGAAACCAACACGTTTTAATGGATTCAGTTTCGGGAAATGTATTAAATTTCTATTGGAAAATGTTTGTTACGTCGCAGTTTTACTCTACACCACGCACAGAAAAGCTAAACCCAGTAAAAGACATTATTAAATTTTAGAAATCACAAGCGCAATTAGAGATTCAATTTTCTCATTAAAAAGAGATACTCTGATGAACTAAGCAATTAAGGCACGCTTTCCTTATTTCTTGTTATGTTTAACAGTTTGCTGAAGTTTGATGTTGAGAGAAATATGTGTTGGCAAAATTATCAAGTAGAAAAAAAAATGATCAGACAGGATTTGTATGAGGTTTCTTTGATGCATTCCAAGGGACATACTGTAAATTGTGATGCAGTATTAAGTATACATGCCTGTCAGCCATCTTGCATGTAGCAAAGACTATACCAGCTACATCTTTTGATGTGTTTGAGGTGATAACTTTCTTGCCTTTAAATCTGAAGGTTGATGGTTCACGTCCCACTCCAAGAATGAGCACTAAACTCTAAGCTGACCATGTAAAATGGGGGGTAGACACAAAAAGCTGGAGTAACTCAGCGGGTCAGGCAGCATCTCTGGAGAAAAGGAATAGGTGACGTTTCGGGTCGAGACCCTTCTTCAGAATGGGGGAATGCTCAATGATCAGAGGAATTGTCTTTAGGATGAGATGTTAAACTGTAGCCAACCTGTACCCTCAAACCAACTAAAAGATGCCATGGCATTATTTCAAAAAGGAAGAAGTTAGCTGCTTTCCTGACCAATATTTCTCACTGAGCCAATATTACTAAAATAAGATTAAATCGTGCTGTCAGCAAATTAACTGCTGCATTTCCTTCATTACATTGATGTCAATGGTGCAAACAATTCTGATTAATTGTAAAATGTCTCGCAGTACTCAGAAAGAGATATAGAATCATAAAATCATGCAGCACAGAAATAGGCCCTTTAGCCCATCATGAGCATGCCAAACATTTTGACCACTTACTACACCCATTATATAAATGTATGTGTCTCTGTTGTCGTGCTTGATCTATGCTGGTTTGCATGGCATTTAAGAGGCTTTTGAATTTGAACATGCATATGCTTGGAATGGAGGGATATGGATCATGTACTGTAGGGACAGAGATTAATTTAACTTGGCATCATGTTCGATGTAGCCATTGTGGACCAAAGGGCCTGTACTTTCTTATGAAATGTTTCTCACCTTTTAATTCCAAGAATTACACATATTGCAAATTGTCCAAACAGTTGATAAATCACAAATGTGACAAAGAAGGGGAGCTTTAGGATTGATTAGAATTAATATTTGCAAACTGATCAAATCTCCACATTCACTCCTCCATCCATGCTCACTTTAAAACACCCCAGTCGTGTGTTCTCCAAAAAATATTCCCGTGGTCAAACTTTGAGGTAAATTGTAAATCGCAGTTGAGCTTATTCTTTTTCAGATGAAGAAAAAAATGTCTGCTTGTCCAAATTAAATTCTAAAAACATGTAGTGCCTTAAACCAGACATTATGGCAAAAAAAGTAGTTATAAATATCTAGCTTAGGGAGATTTAGGTTGTTTATTTCTTCACGTTAAAAACTTGATATATTTTTGTTGGAACTAAATTATAATTTAGAGTGCAACATAGCTCTTGGGACAAGACATCAAGTTTACACAAACACCAAACCAGACCGACCGTAGTAGAACAACAAAGAAACCAGTTTTGTTCCAAAAGTAAAACAAAGTATTGCAAATTGACATGGTAAATCTGAAATAAAACACAAAATCCCAGAAATATTCATCAGGTCAAACAGTATCTATGAAAAGACTAACAGAATCATTTTCCGACTAATTATATTTTATCATGCACGTTATTAACTTTAAATGTTATCTCTATTTTGCTCTTGACAGATATTGCCTGAACTGCTTAAAAAAAATTAGATAGCCACAAAATGCTGGAGTAACCCAGCAGGACAGGCAGCATCTCTGGATACAAGGAATGGGTGACGTTTTTGGTCGAGACCCTTCTTCAAACAATAATAAGGGGCAATCAATTTATTAACAGATTTATTTAAATTGTACTTAATATCTGAAACTAACTGAAAAATATAGTAACATAGTCATTGCATTGACAGAGTTTATAAACATAACATGACACAGAAACACAGTGTGAAGTTAATGTTCTCAGGTTAAAGCCTTAGCACATCTCTGTGAAAGATTTGACCTGGGGATATTGCAAGCAGAACACAGGATTAGGAGGGAGTTGTTATGTAGCAGATTTGAAGATTAAAGTGAAGATACAGATTTTGAGAACAGAAGAGGCAATTTAAGCATGTTAATTTTCACACTTAAACCTTTTAAAATGACTCACATGCACAGATTTGCAACAGTTTAACCAAGTTAACATTTTTCACAGAGAGGAAAGGAAATGCTCTTGGCAATGGAAAATTTGATTTTTTAGTTTCGAGAAACAGTGTGGAAACAGGCCCTTCGGCCCATTGAAGGCCCATCAATCACTCATTCTTAACACACAAGGGGCAATTTACAGAGGGCAATTAGCCTACAAACCCGTGCGTTTTGGGGATGTGGGAGGAGACTGGAGCAAGAGAACAAGAGAAACCAAAGTGGGCACAGGGAGACCATGCAAGCTCCACACAGGCAGTGCGTGAGGTCGGGATCAAACCTGGGTCTCTGGCACTGTGAGTCAGCAGCTCTACCACTTCCGTGCCACCCTAAGCTGCCATTTTGTTCAGTACTTTCACAGGAGAAATACTACCAATTTCAATTGGTAATTAATATCCCAAAATGTTATTGTTTCTCATAGGGTCTGACCCTTTGGACTACGTAGCAAAGGAGGTGATGACATAATTCCACATGCAACGCGGAACTGATATAAGCCTTGCCAAACTAAGTTGTGTGATTCAATGATGTAGTTTGTTCAACGTGCATTTGAAACCTCACGTAGAAGGACCCTATCCATGCTGTTTAAAAGTTTCATCATGTCCTAGCAGCATTGAGTTGGAATTAGGTTGGTCATGTGGAGATTTAACTGTTTGCTTCTGTCAAGTAAGAATCTATTTTCGCCATATCGAGGACGAGTTGATGGTTGTGCCACTTGAAATCATTTGTGACAAGGAGAATGAGTAGAGGCTCTGCCTGAGGTAGATCTGGATAAGCCCTCAAATCCAGTCCATGAGAGAGTCCCAGAACTGGAGCCTTGTGTCATCTCAGATAACCCAGAAATGGTGTGACCTTGGGTATAGCGACAATCAGAAGAAGTATAGGAGAAATAAAAGGAGTAGGATGGAAGATCATCTGATTGTCCATTTCTCATTTTGCAGATTGGTTCAACTAAGGATTCTCTGTAAGACCACCAAATCCACCATTATGATCTATTACTAATGACCATTCACCCAACACTTGAATCATATTGTGGCGTTCAGGGTTTACAACTCATTTAGTCTTCTATCCATTAACTAAAACAAATGCCAACAATTAGCGGACGCATCAATGATTCACCCTTGCACATCCAATTAGTGACACAAAGTGCTGGAGTAACTCATTGAGTCAGGCAGCATCCCTGGAGAACATATGGACGTTTTGGGTTGGGCTTTAGACTCACCATTGAGTTATACCTTGGACAAAGAATCAGTCTGAAGAAGAGTCCTGGCCCAAAATGTTACCCATCCATGTTCTCCAGAGATGCTGCCTGACCCGCTGAGTTACTCCAACACTTTGTCTTTTTTGTAAACCAGCATCTACTGCACCTTGTGTCTGCCTGCAACTAGTGCATGCCTTCTTTGTGCCTTTGCCTGTACCCGTTGGTGGTCTCAGCAAGCCTTCACAGCAGTTTCTTCTTGCATTCCAGCAGATCAACTGTGCATGCCTTTGGAGATAAATGTGGTTAAAGTCAGGCATAAAAAACGGGTTTTATCTTTGCTCTGAGATAGACACAAAGCGTTGGACCAACTCCGCGGGTCAGGAAGCAACTCTGGAGAAAAAGGATGGGTGACATTTTGGGTCGGGACCTTTCTTCGGACTTTGCTCTCTGTTCTGATCTTTGCTCTGCTACATATCCCAAACAATCTGATTCTGTCATACATATGCCAATATTCTCAAATAGGTCTCATCAAATCTAAACAATCTCTTATGCAAAATTCCAAAGACTTTCCCCATGATTGATGCAAAGTTGGAGCATGCTATAGTGGGTGTTAGATTAACTCATTTCCAACCCACTGAGACTCTGACAAATTCCAAACCCATTTTATAAAACAGGTAGAAGAACTATCTTTGTGCACGAATGTATATATGAATTCATAGTGCGGTGAACACATTTAAAGCAAAAAATCAGGATGGTCACTGGCTCCAGTGTGTCTGCCCTCCAGAAGGTGGCTTTTATCTTTGACTTCTATACTGTATTAATGTGTTAATTAAGTCAGGAAGACATCATTTGGAAGTGTGAACTCCCTCCTGTGGATCACTCAACCTGGAAAAGACCGTAACTATTTTCTTCTCTCTCATTTTCTGTCTGCCTGGAATTCAGCGTGGCGTCTACGAATTTCTATGCCAAGCGGTACAGTTGAGTTCATAGCCTGCGAGGAAAATACTAATCCATGAAACTGTAGGAGCCATGGTTGTCATTTGCTAAATGGAACCAAAACTGAGTGCAGAAGGGCATAATAGACTGTTGCCTTAGAGACCGATGTAGTGCTGGTAAGGACAACGTGTAGCTTTAAGATTCATACTTTTACTGACTACACTGTTCGTAATCTTGTTTTCTGCTTATGATTGAATTTCTTGAAATAAGTTTGGTTAATTCATTCTAAATCTCTCCCTAAATCGAGTGCAGTATGTTGGCAGTGCCAGCTTTGAGAGAAAATATTGCAGAAGGCACAATTGATCCAAAGACTTGACTGGTTGCATCACTTGCCATTTGGCAACTTGAACGCTCAGGAGCAAAGGAGATTATGGAGAGGGGAAGACACTGCCCAGTCTACCTCAGGTTCTGATTTCCCCACCATCAGAGGGTTTTATTTGAGGTACTGCCCCAAAAAGGCAGCCAATATCCAAGACCCACATCACCCTGGGCATGCTATCATTTCACTCCTACCATCAGGAGGAAAGTGCAAGAGTTTGAAAACTGTAACCACTAGGATCAAGAATAGTTTCTTCCCAACAACATCAGGCTCTTGGAGGCAGGGGCGGAAATCGCTATCAAAACATGGGCGAGGCTTTGGAGGCTTCGGCCATGGGCCCTGTGAACGGTAACATCGGGAGCTGACCTGGTTGGTGACCAACTCCGAACTCCAGCAACAGAGCTTCATCCGCCCCGAATCGTGGGGCGGAAATCGGCCCGTTCGCGGGGCCTTTCATCGCTCCGCGCGGCTTCAAATCGGCCGGCGGGGGCTTCAACATCAGGAGCCTTGATCACCTCGACGCAGCAATTTGACCGCGAGGCGGTGAAAGATCCAGCTGCCGATTTTAAGCCGCGCCGGGCGATGAAAGGCCCCGCGAACGGGCTGATTCAAGCTCCGCTTTATGATCTTTGCTACACCAGGACGTCTCCCTCCTCCAATCACCGTTCTTTGTCCCACCCGCCCCCCCCCCCCCCCTTACGGCCAGCTGACCCATGTCTCTCTCATCTCGATCATCAGTCCCACTCCCATTGTCTCGCAGAAAGCGGAGATTTTTAAAAGTTTTTTTAACCGAATTTCAAAATCCGGATGGCAAAAACATGGTGGCGATTGTCTCCCGCCTCTCAAAACATGGAAGGGATATGTTCCCCTGTCCCCCCCCCCAGGATTTCCGCCCATGCTTGGAGGCTACATAACACTAACCTTACCAATGAATCTCTATGGACTGTCTTTGGTTGCATTAAGGACTTTATTTTTTTTGTGCTCATATTGTGATTATTAATTTATTGAATTTATAGACCAATAATGTGCAGCAAACAAGAATTCCACTATTCTGTTATCAGTATATATTAGATAATTAAACATGCTTGACATTTGACTTCTGCAGGATTTTAGGTGAAGTGAATGGACAGAAGCATCTGGAGAGGTTTGAAGGCTTGGATTTCCTCTTCCTTTTCACAGAACACCATGTGAAATGCAACAAGATTACTTGTGTAAATGAGTAACAATATTCTGTAACTTTCTAAAGTTAGACTACTCACACGTAGATTCCTTTTGTGCTTACCTTCGGTGGGCCTTTTGCTCTGAAGTGTCCACTTCATATCGTCCCAGTGTTGAGACATGGCTGGCAAGGCTTCTGACTTTGGAGGAGACTGCAGCTTGATTCCATAGAGTGATACAGTGTGGAAACAGGGCCTTCGGACCAACCTGCCCACACCAGCCAACATGTCCCAGCTACACTAGTCTCTCCTGCCTGTGCTTGGTCTATATCCTCCAAACCTGTCCTATCCATGTACCTGTCTAACGGTTTCTTAAATATTGGGATAGTCCCAGCCTCAACTACCTCATCTGGCAGCTTGTTCCATAAACCCACCACCCTTTGTGTGAAAAAGTTACCTCCCATTAAATCTTTTCCCCTTCACCTTGAACCTATGTCCTCTGGTCCTCGATTCCCCTACTCTGGGCAAGAGACACTGTACATCTACCCAATCTATCCCTCTCATGATTTTGTACACCTCTATAAGATCACCCCTCATCCTCCTGTGCCCCAGGGAATGGAGACCCAGCCTACTTAACCTCCCCCTATAGCTCACACCCTCTAGTCCTGGCAACATCCTCAAAACTCTTCTCTGAACCCTTTCAAGCTTGACAATATCTTTCCTATAGCATGGTGCCCAGAACTGAACACAATATTCTAAATGCGGTCTCACCAACGTCTTATACAACTGCAATATGACCTCACAACTCCTATAATCTATACTCTGACTGATAAAGGCCAATGTGCCAAAGGCCTTTTTGACCACCTTATCTACCTGCGACTCGACCTTCAGGGAACCTGCACTCCTAGATCCCTCTGCTCTACAACACTCCCCAGAGGCCTACCATTCACTGTGTAGGTCCTGCCCTTGATAGACGTCCTAAAATTCAACACCTCACACTTCTCCGTATAAAATTCTATCAACCATTCCTCAGCCCACCTGGCCAATCGATCCAGATCCTGCTGCAATCTTGAACAGGGGGCGGTACAGTAACGTAGCAGTAGACCTGCTGCCTTACAGCACCGGAGACCCGGGTTCGATCCTGGCTACGGCTGCTTGTCTGTACGAAGTTTTACGTTCTCCCCGTGACCATGAGGGTTTTCTCCGAGAACATCGGTTTCCTCCCACACTCCAAAGATGTACAGGTTTGTAGGTTAATTGGCTTGGTACATATGTAAAAATTGTCCCTAGTGTAGAATAGTGTTAATGTGCGGGGATTGCTGGTTGGTGTGGACTCGGTGAGCCGAAGGGCCTGCTTCCGCGCTGTATCTCTAAACTAAAGAAATTAAGCAGGTCATCTTGAACGGTTCTGTGACCGGAAAGCTTGTTTTCAGACTACATCGTCTTAGCATTGGCAGCCACAACTTGGGCTACCTGGCAATCAAACAGCAAAGACTGGCTCATCTTGACCTTGGGTTCCAAAGCCTGTTTCTTACGAAGTTCTAATAGTTTTAGGTTTATTATTGTCACACATGTACATATTAAATTCCATCAACCATTCCTCAGCCCACCTGGCCAATCGAAAACTGGCCAGCGAAAACCTTTCATTTTCATGCTATCTAATCAAATTAGATAACACTATACATAAATACAATCGTCAAACTCAAGAACAAAAGGAAGAGCTAAGATGAAGATACAGAGTGCAGAATGTAGTTCTCAGCAGTGTGGTACAACAGTTGCACAGACAAAGTCCAATGTTCATAATGGGGTAGAGGTGAATCGGACAGTACCCTGGCTTATGGAAGGACCATTCGGAAACCTTTTCCCCATAACCCCTGACACCCGTACTAACCAAAAATCTATCAATCTCCACCTTAAAAATATCCATTGACTTGGCAATAAATTCTCCAGATTCACCACTCATCTCAAGGAGAGGTGTTGCTATTACGCTACAGACCTTTCAGTATGAATTCATAGCAGTTAACAGGTTTTCTCTACCCATTGTGGCTGGTATAAGGGGATAATATATTGTGCTAAATGTCAAGTGATTTAAAAAAAAAAAATAGGCCAACCTTCTCTTTGGCTTATTTGGGCTTTCACCCTCAGGGTTAGGAATATTTGATTAGATTCAGATTGAGACATTAGCCTCAAAATTAATCAGAACATGTTCGTTGGATTATTCCTCACTTTAAGCAAGAGCAGAAAATGGCATCTCCAAGAAAAATATGATATGAACCATTATAACTTTCCCAAGATAAGCGAGCCCTTAGATGGAGGGTGGGAATTTTGGAAACCAGCTCAGTCATATTTTTCATCGCTGGAGACAGGCTGACTTCTGAACCACTCAAGCGCAAAGATATCCGCAAACTTTCAAATTCAAGTCCTGGGGATGTAATGGTCTGCGAATAGATTTCATCAGGGATAAGCTAACCGACCTCTGATTAATGCAGTGCAAATAACAGAATGCCTCAGTCCCTAACATCTTTCATACAGCATTTGAGATCACACAACAATCTCTCAGAGTCGCTTAACTTTACAATCAGTGTAAATTTTATCAGTAAACACCCTGATTGCAATATTACTTTTTTTCCATTTTTCTGCATGATCAGTCAGCAGTAGTTCATTTAAAACCATGTCGCTGATAAATTCATGAAGAACCTCAGAAGGTACCCAGTTCTGTGGAAATGCCTGCCAGATTTTGGGTGGCCTGTTTGCTGGTGAACGAATGATGCCATCACGATGCCGTTGGAGTGTCGGTATCATTTTTATTTACTCGCCAATATACTGTCCTGGTCCACAGAATAAAGTAAATCGGCATAATTCGCCGTCGGAAATTATGCAGTTCCTTTGCAGTGACATGAAAGGGAAAGAAATGGTGAACCAGGCTTACATTATAATCCATTACATCAACTGGGTGGCTTTTTAGCAGCGCAAGATAATGGGGTCAAACTGTTGTAATGTACTCTGAGCTGACACTCACAGAAGCACCAGTGTGAAGCCTTTTGTTAGAGCAGCTGTGCACTCCGTAACCAGGCAACCGCTGCCAGCAAGGGAGTCAAGCCTCTCTCGATATTTACCGCACTCTCAACGTCCAGAATTGGCAAAAAAAAAAGGTGGATGCGAAGACGTGACATTGTTCAAATTCAAATTAGTCACCAGATGCTACCTCTAAAATTAAAATCTGATATTTTCCTAAGATTTATCTTATTGACCTTCTTTCCATTTGATCTCCTCCCACCTCACACAGGCAGTGTCACTTGCCACAGTATGGTTCATCCAGCTGGTTTGCTGTTTGGCTCACCCTCCCTCCCTCTGCAAAGTCAGTGGCCTCAGTTTGTCATCGTCCACTTTCAAGGCAGGAGTAACAGCTCTTCCTCAGCTTTTGCAACAATCTTTTTTTTAGTTTAGAGATACAGCGCGGAAACAGGCCTTTCGGCCCACCGAGTCCACGCCACCCAGCAATCTCCACATATTAACACTATCCTACACACACCAAGGACAATCTTTACATTTACCAAGCCAATTTAGCCACATACCTGTATGTCTTTGGAGCATCTGTATTTTTCATTTGTGTAAGAAGGAACTGCAGATGCTGGTTTACACCAATAACAGACGCAAAGTGCTGGAGTAACTCACAGGGTCAGACAACATCTCTGGAGAAAAGGAATAGGAGACGTTTTGGGTCAAAACCCTTCATCAGACCTTTTCCTCTTCTCCAGAGATGATGCCTGATCCACTGCATGTCTTCCATTTAATGTAATGAAGACTTTTCTGTTTTCAGAAGGTTGGGGCTGTATGTAATCACCAACAAAATCATAGTACCCAAGTTAAAATTATTGCGGTTTCGTTGTAAGTCATCAACAATGTTGATGATGTTCATTTCTCTTCATTTCTATATGAATGGGGAAATTAATTATAATAATAATAATACATTTTATTTAATGGGCGCCTTTCATACATCTCAAGGACACCTTACATAGTAAGCGGAATAAAAACATATAATCGGAGTAAAACAAGTAATTAAAGACATCACAGTGACACAAATTAAAAACAGAATTCAATCCAAAAACAGAAAATCAAAAACACAGTGTGAAGAGAGAGCAGCGGCAACCAAATCGTGCCAGCGTCCACTCTCTCTTCACGGCAGCCATCTTGGACACAGACCTACAGGACTACAATTAGACAAAAAAAATCATCCCCCCACAGTGGATAGCACTGTGGAGGAAGGCACAATGTCCAGTCCCCACCCCATGTTCACCCCAAAGTCAGGCCTATTGAGGCCACCGCAGTTGCCTCTACGGAGGCCCGATGTCCCTGGCCGTTCTCACCGGGTGGTCTTGCCCCGGCGTCGGGAGAGTCCTTTCGGCGGCTGGGCCACTTGGAACGGCCGCTTCTTGGTTGGAGCCCGCGGCTGCCGAAGCCGACAAGGCCGCGTCGGTTTGGCGCTCCTAGGCTCCAGATGAAAAAGTCGGCGCCCGCTCTCCTCACTGCCGCCTTGCCGCCTCTACGCACGCCGTCTCTCCGCTCCGCAAACCCGCAGCCCGGAGATGTTGCTCACGGCGGTCCAGCTCGCCAGAGCTCCAGCGCGGCGACCCAGGCAAGGCATCGCCCGCTCCGCTCCGCTCCAGCGCTCCAGCGCTCCAATGCAGTGCCGCCACCCAGGCCGAGGTGCTGGGTGGTTCCCACCAAGAAACGGCGCTCCAAGCCCGCTGGTAGGCCACGAGGACGGGTCGACGGGCAGCCCGGAAAAAAGGCTGCCACACCGACCAGGTAGGGACCTATAAATAAAGTAACACCTACCCCCCCACATTAAAAGACCATATCCCCTACAAACAAAAAAACAGGACTCACTAAAAACTAAAAAAAAACGAATTTAAGACGGACGGCTGCTGGCTAGCAGCCGTTCACCAAGATGGCTCCTCCTCCTCAATTATGACTTCATCTTGAGCAAAACGCAGAGTGCTGGACAAACTCAGCTGGTCAGCCAGCATCTGTGAAGGGAAGACAATGTTTTGGGTCAGGACCTTTCCTCACTGCCTCACCCGCTGAGTTTCTCCAGCATTTTTGTCTACCTTTGATTTTTCCAGCATCTGCAGTTCTTTCTTAAAAATAATTGTCTCATCATTTCTAATTTTGTTCATATATTAACTATTGAATGAAATATCTGTTGTATGAGTCTACAGTACACACATGCTTGCTTTTCAAAAAATAATCGGTACTGCTTCATTTCCATACTCCAGATACAATAGTAAATATTGGCTTTGTGTCCAAAGAAGAGTCTTGACCCTAAACATCACCAATTACTTTTCTCGAAAGATGTTGCCTGGCCAGTTGAGTTACTCCTGCACTTTCTGTCTATCATAAGGTCATAAGATTATGTAATATGTGCAGAATTAGGCCACTCGGCCCATCAAGTCTACTCCGCCTTTCAATCATGTCTGATCTATCTCTCCCTCCTAACCCCATTCTCCTGCCTTCTCACCATAACCCCTAGCACCCGTACCAATCAAGAATCTATCCTTCTCTGCTTTAAAAATATCAATTGTCTTGGCCTCTTTGGTCTTGATTTTGTGATCAGCAGCTAAGGAGCAGTCGGGGAAAGCGGAGCACCTGAAGGAAGCCACGCGGGCACAGATGAATGTGCAAATTCCACACATATAGCAGCCATGGTCAGGATCGAACCTAGGTCTCTGGCGCTGTGAGGCAGCGGCTCTAGCAGCTGCGCCACTGTGCACTCTAAATTCATTTTAGAATCAATTTTTTTAAACAGAAATCAATCCTTACAAACACATCGTGTAATGAAGCATGACACCCACGGTATTTTACAGCCAGACTAATTCACAACGTTTTTTTCAATGCACTGACTAATGAAAATGACACTGGAGCAAGCTGCAAAACAGTGCCCCCTGTGGAGGGACAGGAAATCACTGAAAGTAGCTCACAGATTTCAGTACTGCTCTGCCCCTGAACATACACCAACGTTCGAAATTGTCTGATGAAGGGTCTCGACCGGAAACATCCCCCATTTCTTCTCTCCAGAGATGCTGCCTATCCAGCTGAGTTACTCCAGCTTTTTGTGTCTATCTTCGGTGTAAACCAGCACCAGTTCCTTCCTACACACTAAACTTGTTTTCTGTGCCCACCCTTTACAATCAGTCAGAAGAAGAGTCCTGTTTACCAGAGATGCTGCCTGACCTGCTGAGTAACTCAGGAATCAACAGTGTTTTATTATCACATTCTTGAACAGAACAATGAAATAGTCACTTGCAGCAGCACAACAGATATATAAGCATTGTAAAAACCATTATAACCACTAAAATGTTCAGTTAACGTATAAACAAAAACAAACAAACAGTAATAGTGCAAAGACAAAAACAAAGTCCCCAAGTCTATGTGGTCGGAGCTTATTTGGAATGTGCTGTATTCTAGGGAAGCTGCTCCTGAACCTGGATGTTACAGTTTTCAGGCTGTTGAACCTTCTTCCTGAAGTGCATCCCTGGAGGAGTTTCGGGAAGCAAGGAGTATACTAAAAAAGGAAATCAGAAGGGCAAAAATGGGCCAGGAGATAGCTCTTGCAGGTAGCATTAAGGACAATCCCAAAAGATTTTATAAATACACTAGACTAAGTGGGACCTGTTGGGTTCCAGCATCACACAGGAGGGCTGGTCCCCCAACGCAATATTCCACCTCTCCACCAATTCCATTATTGGTGGCCAGTGGGGGGGGCGGGGGCTTTTTGAAGTGCTAGTATGGATGCGCTGAAGGCCGAATGGATTCTTGGGCTGGCAGCTCAGTCACTCAAGCCTGTTGTGCTGGCAGCTCACTCACGGCTGGTGGGCTCGCACTTGATTTACGGCTATTCCTTGAAATTCCATTTCAAGCAGAGTGCAAGGCCACCAAATTCAAGTGCAGTTTCATACCACTTCAAGCAGGGTGCAAGGCCAACAAATTCATGTGCAGTTTCATACCAATTCAAGCAGGGTGCAAGGCCACTAAAGACAATGAGTCGTGACCTCTCCCTCCCCCATCTTGCAGAGACTGAGCCACGCCCACTACTTCCGAGTTTTATAGTCCCTCCCCCCCTCCCACCAGTAGGGGCGTGGCTTTCATGGCATGATTGACAGGAGAGAGAATCTCAACATTTTTTAAACGAATAACTCTTTTATTTTTCATCAATGGGAAAAATCCTCGGCACCCGATGAGCGGAGAGGGAGTCGGAGTAAGATGGCCAAAAATCACAGCCATACGTGGTAGCGTTTTTTCTAAAATCAATATACAGAGCAACAGGAAGTGGCCAAGATTAGACTTTTAATTATATAGAAGGCAAGGCAACTTTAATTCGGCAAGGCAACTTTAATTCGGCAAGGCAACTTTAATTAGGCAAGGCAACTTTAATTAGGCAAGGCAGCTTTAATTAGGCAAGGCAGCTTTAGCACGTTCAAACCAAAGGCAACACAGGTTTAGCACTTTCAAGCCAAAGGCAACACAGGTTTAGCACTTTCAAGCCAAAGGCAACACACGTTTAGCACTTTCAAGCCAAAGGCAACACAGCTTTAGCACTTTCAAACCAAAGGCAACACAGCTTTTGCACTTTCAAACCAAAGGCAACACAGGTTTAGCACTTTCAAGCCAAAGGCAACACAGGTTTAGCACTGAAACCAAAGGCAACACAGCTTTAGCACTTTCAAACAAAAGGCAACACAGCTTTAGCACTTTCACACCAAAGGCAACACTGCTTTAGCACTTTCAAACCAAAGGCAACACAGCTTTAGCACTTTCAAACCAAAACACACTTTTGCATTTTCAAACTACATTTTCAAACCACATTAAGGGCACTGACAGGTCAGTAAAACCACTCACAGTTTAGTAGGCATGTGTTCAGTGTTATTCACAGCTCAGACTGAGAACTGCAACCTCTCGCTCCCCCATCTTGCAGAGAACTGAGGCACCTCCACACTTCCAGGTTTTATAGTCCCTCCGGAAGGGGCGTGGCCTTCAGGAGAGAGAATCTCAACATTTTTTAAACACTAATAACTCTTTTATTTTTCACCGATGGAAAAATCCTATTGTCCTGCGCAGCGGAGGGGGACTCTGAGTAAGGTGGCCAAAAATCACAGCCGTAAGTGGCATCGTTTTTTTTCTAAAATCAATATACAGAGCAACAGGAAGTAGTCAAGATGAGACTTTTAGTAATATAGATAAGGGGGAAAAGGGTCACGAGAGAGAGATTGGGACCTCTCAGTAATCAAAGCAGTCACCTCTGTGTGGGAACACAGGAGATGGGCAAGGTCCTAAATGAGTATTTCTCCTCTGTATTTACCGAGGAGAAAGACAGTAGGATGGAGGAAATTGGAGCAGTCACTGGAAGTATCTTGAGAGCAGTCAGGGTTACCGTCGTAAAAGTACTGAAGGTATTGCCATGTTTGAAGGTAGACAAATCTCCAGGACCTGATCATATATATCTGAGGACATTGCGGGAAACTAGAGAGGAAATTGCGGGAGGCTTGGTTGAAATTTACGAGTCATCCTTAAATACAGGAGAGGTGCCGGAGGACTGGAGGGTGGCAAATGGTCTGCCTTTTTTCAAGAAGGGCTGCAAGGAAAATGCTGGGAACTATAGGCCGTTGAGCTTAACATCTGTAGTTGGTGAGTTACTGGAGAGTAGTCTAAGGAATAGGTTATACAGGCATTTGGATGGGCAAGGGCTGATAAGGATAGTCAACATGGATTGGTACGTGGGAGGTAATGTCTCACAAATCTGACTGATTTTTTTGAAGACATGACTAAAAAGGTTGATGGGGGCAGAGCTGTAGTTGTTGTGTACATGGACTTCAGTAAGGCGTTCGACAAGGTTCCATAGAAACATAGAAACATAGAAAATAGGTGCAGGAGTAGGCCATTCAGCCCTTTGAGCCTGCACTGCCATTCAATATGATCATGGCTGATCATCCAACTCAGTATCCTGTACCTGCCTTCTCTCCATACGCCCTGATCCCTTTAGCCACAAGGGCCACATCTCACTCCCTCTTAAATATAGCCAATGAACTGGCCTCAACTACCTTCTGTGGCAGAGAATTCCAGAGATTCACCACTCTCTGTGTGAAAAATGTTTTCCTCATCTCGGTCCTAAAAGACTTCCCCCTCATCCTTAAACTGTGACCCCTTGTTCGGGACTTCCCCAACATCGGGAACAATCTTCCTGCATCTAGCCTGTCCAACCCCTTAAGAATTTTGTAAGTTTCTATAAGATCCCCCCTCAATCTTCTAAATTCTAGCGAGTACAAGCCAAGTACAAGTTCCACATGGTAGGCTTCTCTAGAAGGTTAGATCACATGGGATCCAAGGAGAGATAGCTGAATGGATGGAATTGCATGGAAGTTAGGAGAGGGTGATGGTGGAAGGTTGCTTCTCAGAATGGAGGCCTGTGACTAGTGGTGTGCCTCAGGGTTTGGTGCTGGGCCTGTTACTGTTTGTCATCTACATCAATGATTTGGATGAGAACATACAGGGCAAGATTAGCAAGTTTGCTGATGATACAAAAGTAAGTCGTATTGCAGATAGTGAAGATGGTTGTGAACGATTGCAGCAGGATTTGGATCGATTTCCAGGTGAGCGGAAGAATGGTTCATGGAATTTAATACAGAAAAGTGTGAGGTGTTGCATTTTGGGATGTCTAACAAGGGCAGGACCTACACACAGTAAATGGTAGGCCTCTGGGTAGTGTTGTAGAGCAAATGGTCTAGGAGTACAGGTGCAAGGTTCCTTGACCGTCGAGTCGCAGGTAGAAAAGGCTTTTGGCACTTTGGTCTTCATCAGTCAGAGTATTGAGTATAGAAGTTGGGAGGTCATGTTGCAGTTGTATAAGACGTTGGTGAGACCGCATTTAGAGTATTGTGTTCAGTTCTGGGCACCATGTTATAGGAAAGATATTGTCAAGCTTGAAAGGGTTCAGAGAAGATTTACGAGGATGTTGCCAGGACTAGAGGATGTGAGCTATAGGGAGTTGTTGAGTAGGCTGGATATCTATTCCATGGAGCACAGGAAGATGAGGGGAGATCTTATAGAGGTATACAAAATCATGAGAGAAATAGATCGGGTAGGTGCACAGAATCATTTTACCAAAGTTGGGGAATTGAGGACCAGAGGACATAGGTTCAAGGTGAAAGGGAAAATATTTAATTGGAATCTGAGGGGTAACTCAGCAAGCTGCCAGAGGAGGTAGTTGAGGTTGGGACTATCCCATTGTTTAAGAAACAATTTGACAGGTACATGGATAGGACAGGTTTAGAGGGTTATGGACCAAGCGCAGGCAAGTGGGACTAGTCTATCTGGGACATTGTTGGCCAGTGTGGGTGAGTTGAGCCGAAGGGCCTGTTTTCACACTGTATCTTCTGTGCTTCTATGTCTCTATGGCGGGAGTGAAATGAGAGCGTAGCCAGGATGATGTTGGTCTCAGATGAAGTTGGCTGCCTTTCGATGGTGGGGTGGTCATGATTGACTGGGTAGTGTTCACCACTATTGTAATCATCTTTGTTTCAGGGTGTTCGAGTTGCCGAACCGGGCCATGATGCAACTAGTCAATATGCTCTTTACTGTACACCTGTAGAAGTTCAAGAGAGTATTCATTGACATACCAAATATCCCAAATCTTCTAAGGAAGTAGAGGTGCTGAGAGGGTGTCTTTCTGATTACATCAGTGTGTAGGGTTCAGGGCAGATCTTCAGAGATATACACGCCCAGGAATTTGAAGTTTTTGACTCTCTCCATCACCGTCTCGTCGATGAAGACAAGTTTGTGGATCTTCAATCTTATAATCAATTCCTTGGTTTTATTGACGTTGAGAGCAAGTTTGTTGTTTTGGTACCATTTGATGAGTCGATCGATCTCCCTCCTATACTCAGACTCATCATCTTCTGAAATTCAGCCAACTATGGTGGTGTTGTTGGCAAATTTGAAGATGGATTGGAATGGTGACTGGATATGTAGGCATGAGTAATAGAATGAATAGAGCAGGGGGCTGATCACACAGCCTTGAAGTGCTCCCGTGCTGATGGTTATCGAGCAAGAAGTCTTGCTGCTAATTTGTATATATTGTGGTCTGTTGATGAGGAAGTCGAAGATCCAGTTGCAGAGGAATGCACAGGGACCAAGTTCCATGAGGTTGGTAACCAGTTTGGAGGGGATGATGGTGTTGAATGCTGAGCTGTAATCTAAGAACAACAGTGGACGGCACAGTGGCGCAGTGGTAGAGTTGCTGCCTTAGAGTGCCAGAGACCCGGGTTCCATCCTGACTACATATGCCGTCTCTTTGCAGTTTGTACGTTCTCCCCGTGACCTGGTGGGACGTCGCTGAGATCTTCGGTTTCCTCCTGCACTCCAAAGACATACAGTTTTCCCTAGTCGGTGTGGACTCGGTGGGCTGAAGGGCCTGTTCCGGCATTGTATCTCAAAACCAAATTAAACTGAACAGCCTGACAAGCGTGTTTTGTATGTCGAAGTGGTCCAATGCAGAATGGAGAGCCAGTGAGATTGTGTCCTACATTGATCTGTTGTGGCAGTAGGCACATTGTAGTGGGTCCAGGTTCTTGTTGATTCTTTTTGATCTTTGTTGATCGGGCACCTTGATTCTTTTTCCTGTAGATCAGCGTTTGCCGTTCCTTGTTTCGACACTGACAATTTTATCATCGTTAACCTAGGAAAAAAAACACAATTTCAGTAACCAACATCATATGTGACAGCATATTCAATAATATGAGTAGTCACAATATTGCTCCTTCCCATTCTCAGCCATGAAACCTCCATGTTCAATTATCTTCTCTAATCCAAGTAATCGGAGACCAATTATGCCATTTTTTGCGACTAATTTGGGTAATATTAAATAACAGTCCACACCAGGGCTCTTTCAAATGTTATGCAATTGAAGAAAAATAAATTAGGATGGTTTAATCAAAATTCTGAGTTTGTTTATTTTCCAGTTGCCACCACGTACTATTTTTCATGATAGCTCCTTGCCCTGAAATCAGATTCCGCAGAAAAATTGCTCATGATTGCTATTACTGCTGGAACACCACAGGGGAATTAGATAGGCTCGCAATTAATGGAACAGTACCAGGGGTTTCCAGGGACTTCAACAATTAAAATTCAGCAGACGAATGCATCACATACAAAGAATGTGCTTACACCAGATAGTGAGATTGCACATGGGCTGCATACTAAGATCAACCACCCTGATATTACAGAACTTTGTCTGGGGTCACAGAACATTAAAGGAGACTTCTCTTGGAAAGCAAAGAAATGAAACCTCATCTACATCCCTTGCATGCATGATGTTAATTTGGTTAAAAATAAATAAACGGCTGTACAATACTGGGAATTCTACACATGTGACGGTTAAGAAAAGTTTTCATTGTTGCACCATTCCTGCATTTACAAGTTAGAGATAGACACAAAAGCTGGAGTAACTTAGCAGGCCAGGCAGCATCGCTGGAGAGAAGGAATTCGGGTCGAGATCCTTTTTCAGACGTTGGAGATTCAACTCGTATTTTTTTTGGCAATAAAATTGTTACCTCAGCTCTTGTTTTAGATCCTGCTTTTATTGAATTTTACTCATTGTATGCCTTGTCATCACCTTCCCCTCAGCTAACAATTCCTTAATCTTCATTCCCTTTGACCTCTCGTTTTCACACCTTACCCTTCCATATCTCTATGTCTCCTTCTCCCCTGACTCTCAGTCTGAAGAATGGTCTTGACCCAAAACATCACCCATTCCTTCTGTCTGTCTATCCTGCTGAGTTACTCCAACATTTTGTGTCCGTCTGCTATCATTGGAGCTATTCTTCAGCCAATTATATTTATTTTATGTCATGATGAGAAACAATTAACAACAAGAGATGTAGAAGAGAGAAGAGAACCAGAAAATCCCCTGGTTGTAGGGCTCCAGTCAGCCGTCGCAAAGCAGCTGCGATTCTAGTATCTACCCAATAATATGGAACATTATCCAGGTATGATCAATCCATCAAAAGCCAGGCAAATTCAGTTGGGCTAATTATTGCCCAACCGGTCTATTCTAAATCAGTAGAAATGCAATTGAAACATAGAAACATAGAAACATAGAAATTAGGTGCAGGAGTAGGCCATTCGGCCCTTCGAGCCTGCACCGCCATTCAATATGATCATGGCTGATCATCCAACTCAGTGTCCCGTACCTGCCTTCTCTCCATACCCTCTGATCCCCTTAGCCACAAGGGCCACATCTAACTCCCTCTTAAATATAGCCAATGAACTGGCCTCGACTACCCTCTGTGGCAGAGAGTTCCAGAGATGTTGCTCACAGTGACATTAATAGCATTTACTCATCCGTAACAAAGTCACCCATGCTTAATTTGGGTATTATCAGGACAACCTTTTAGTTTATTTTTGATACAGCATGGAATAAGCCCTTCGGCCCACCGCGTACCACACATTAACACTATCCTACACACTCTAGGGTCAATTTATATGCGTGCCAAGCCAATTAACCCACAAACCTGTACGTTATTGGAATGTGGGAGGAAACTGAAGATCTCAGAGAAAACATGCAAATGGGGAGAATGTACAAACTAGTTACAGACAGCACCCATAGTCGGGATTGAACCCCGGTCTCTGGCACTGCAAGCGCTGTAAGGCCCCAAATCTATCGCTGTGCCACCATGCCACCCTTGATACTCATTTTAATTGTAGCATGGATCTAAACATTGCCTGAATTGTAGAGGTAGGCTTGAACTAACTGCCATTGAGATCAAAACAACATTTGAATGTATAACATCAAGGAGCGGTGGTAGAATTGTTAATGGGTATCAAAGGGAAGACTCACCATTGTTAAGGTGAAGACTCACCACTGAGTGATACCATGAACAAAGAATCAGTCAGAAGAAGTCCCGGCCCGAAGTCACCTATCCATGTTCTCCAGAGACACTGCCTGACCCACTGAGTTACTCCAGCACTTTATGTCTTTCCAATCACAAAGTAAGATGGCTGAATTACTAGAAACCAGTTATTCCAAATCCAGGACATCACATCAGAAGTTCCTCAGCACAGTGCCCATCTTCACCTAATTCATCAACCGCATTCTTGTTGTGATAAGATCAGAAGTGTGTAATGCTTGTTCATCATTCCATGGAGCGTAAATTTATTTGCAATTCTACAGGAAATAAAGATTTGCACACCTGGTCACATCAACATCTTGATAAGCATGTCAAACTGTGGTAAGTAACATTTCCAACAAATGAGTCAAACTTGTCTTAACGTCCAAAGGCAATGCTGTGGACAAAGTCTCATAAGATGGTTAGCCTTGTCCTAAATGGAACAGGAGCAACCATATGCTTATTTTTGTTCCAATGCAGGTCAAAATAAGAGTACCCTGTGGCTATTGAAGCACCATCTGGCTCTCCAATACTTTTCCACCATTTAGAAGGTATGAGCCAAGCATTTGATGGTGTACTCTCTCATTCCTGGATGATGATGGCATTACTTAATGAACTCAACACCATCTGGTGATTGGCATCCCATTCACCGTCTTAAGCATTCATTGAGTTTTTAACGGACACAGTGAGGTCAAGGTGTACCAGCAACAATATGCACTACCGTTACTCATTTGGCTTATTTAAAATCCCAATGTTTCTATCCAGCAGAATTGTACGAGTGTCTTCACCAGAAGAACTCCAGCCATCCAAGAAAGGAGAATAAAGATGGGTGTTGAATGTTAGCTTTAGAATATACTAGACCAATTGGGACCCGTTTGGTCCCATGTTTACACGGGATGGCTGGTCCCCCAATGCAATATTCCACCTCTCCACCAATTCCAATATTGGTGGCCAGTGGGGGGGGGGGGGGGGGGGGCTTTCTGGAGTGCTAGTATGGCTGTTGTGGGCTGAGGGGATAGGATTCCAGAGGGCTAGTATGGACATTGTGGGCCAAATGGATTCTTGGGGTGGCAGCTCAGTCACTCAAGCCTGATGTGCTGGCAGCTCAGTCACTCAAGCCTGATGTGCTGGCAGCTCACTCACGGCTGGTGGGCTGGCAGTTGACTCACGGCTATTCCTTGAAATTCCATTTCAAGCAGGATGGAAGGCCACCAAACTCAAATGCAGTTTCCTACCATTTCAAGCAGGGTGCAAGGCCACCAAATTCAAGTGCAGTTTCATACCACTTCAAGCAGAGCGCAAGGCCACCAAATTTGTGCAATTTCGTACCACTTTAAGCAGGGTGCAAGACCACCAAATTCAAGTGCAGTTTCATACCACTTCAAGCAGGGTGAAAATCCACCAAATTCAAGTGCAGTTTCATACCATTTCAAGCAGGGTGCAAGGCCACCAAATTCAAATGCAGTTTCATACCATTTCATGCAGGGTGCAAGGCCACCAAATTCCAATGCAGTTTCGTACCATTTCATGTGCAGGGTGCAAGGCCACCACATTCAAATGCAGTTTCATACCATTTCAAGCAGGGAAAAACGACCATAAAACCACACAAAACACCACATAAACACCACATAAACACGACACTCACAGTTCAGTAGACATTCAGTGTGTTCAGTTGATTCACAGCTCAGCCACACCCACACTTCCGGGTTTTGTAATCCCTCCCCCTCCCACTGGAAGGGGCGTGGCCTTCATGGCATGATTGACAGGAGAGAGATTCTCAACATTTTTAAACACTAATAACACTTTTATTTTTCATTGATTGGAAGAATCCTCTGCACCTGATCACAGCCGTAAGTGGCAGCGTTTTTTCTAAAATCTATATACAGAACAACAGGAAGTGGTCAAGATCAGACTTTTAGTAATATCGATATTTACGGGTGGCACAGTGGTATAGTTGCTGCCTTACAGCGCCAGAGACCTGGGTTCGATCCTGACCCTGGGTACTGTCTATGTGGAGTTTGTACATTTTCCCTGTGACCAGGTGGGTTTTCTACAGATACTCCAGTTTCCTCCCACATTCCAAAGATGTGCGGATTAATTGGCCTCTATTAAAAAAAAATTGTACAGATGATCACTAGTTGGCACAGACTCAGTGGGCTGAAGGGCTTGTTTCCATGCTGTATCTCTAAACTAAATTAACATAGAATATAGAATAGTACAGCACAGGTACAGGACCTATGGCCCACAATATGTTGAACATAATGCCAAAATAAACTCTGCCTGCACATTAAGTTTAGTTTAGTTTAGAGATATAGCGTGGAAACAAGCCCTTCGGCTCACCGAGTCAGCACCAACCAGGAATCCCAGCACATTAATACTATCCTACATTTTACCAAGCCAATTAACGTACAAACCTGTACGTCTTTGCAGTGTGGGAGGTAACCAAAGTCCACACAGGACACGGGGAGAACGTACAAATTCCATACAGACAGCACTCGTAGTCAGGATCGAACCCGGGACTCTGACATTGTAAGCGTTGTAAGGCAGCAACTCTACCGCTCCGCCACCGTCCCGCCTTTCACATGATCCATATCTCTCCATTCCCTGTATATCCATGTGCCTGTCCAAAAGCCTTTTAAACACTGGTATTATATTCATTATCAGCAATGTTCACATTCGACTGATGTAAAAGGAACTCCTTGAGTAATAGATGTAATGTCAAGAAATATTCCATGAGTTCAGCCTTAATATTCACGTGCTATTTACTCTACCTAACGAGTTCACTTTGAATGTGTGGAGAGGGGTCTTGGAATTTGCTTTAATTTATCAACATGAGAAAAGTATAGCCAGCTTTGGCTAGATTCTTACGTAGATTGTAAAAAAGCAGTTTTCTCTTAACATTGGAAGAGAAGACATAAACATTGTTCTATTAATGATGGCATTCAAAGAACAAAAATCACAAGCTAATTCTGCAGGAAATATATTCTGAACTTTTGTCACAGTAATCCAATGCATTTAAATTAATATGCCTTTTCACTCCTTCATGCTATTTATGATCTTACACACAGTACAAACATATATATTTAAATATGGTAACTATCAAATTACCCATGGAACTGTCCCCAAGGACAGACTTCAATGTAATATAATTTATAGTTTAGACTCGCAACATTACCATAAAGCAACAGGCCAAAGGTATTATTGCTAACTGCAGAGTTTGTTGTAATCTGGCCTAACCCCAACCATAGACCACTTTGTACTGTAATGCAGTGAATGTTTCCATTGTCTAAGTTCGCTGTGTTTAAGAAACCAAGGAAAGTAGTCAAATCGTTCAACAAGAATTGGATTTCAGTGAAATCAATGCTTTGGTGGACTGTCGATGATATCCTGATATCAAAGAGTGGAATTAACTGTAAAGTTGAAGACTGTTGAGAAACGCTGTGATTTGTGAACAAGGATCTTTTAGTTAAATAGAAAGGTCTACCAGGGTAAGGATTTTATAGAATTTTGTGTTCTGAGTCTATGCCATTTGGAAACGAGACGGAGTGAGATCCTTCCAACTAACAGCCAGAGGAAACTTGTACTGCAACAGACTGGATGTTTGAACTATAGTCCAAGGACCACAGAGAAATGAATTTACGTCGTTTGCCCAATTCCTTCTAGCTAATAACTTTACAATAAAATAAAATAACTGCTTTTGTCTCCAAAATGTCATCAACCCGACTAAGGAAAAGAAGGCAGCTCTGAAAAAGAGCAACATTTTGTTTGAGTAATAGTAAATCTCATAAATTAGGTTTTGAACTTTTGCCAATAACTTTGCAGAAGTTCTACTCTCCCATCGTGTCACAACCAATCTAAAATCCAGAATCTAATATATTAATTAAAAGTTTCTAATACTGTCTGAGATACTTAAAGTTAGGTAATAAAAGTCTGAAAAAAATTGTGGCACCAAAAGTGATAGTAACACTTTTATAAATGTTTTATAACCAGTTTCTAACAAATTAGTAACATGTGCTGCCAAGCATTAATGAACTGCTTGCAGTGATGTCTGTGTAGTTTTGCTGATGTGTTATCCTGAGAATAGTGAACTAGATTATTAAACTATTAATTATTTTTCATCAATGTTACCGGGATCCTGTTGGAGGATTGTTAATATAAGTATGTAATACACCTCTGTTTTATTTAGCAATTATGGTATGCGTGTATTCCAGAGAAATAGACCTGGATTAACAACTGGATTTTGTACCAGAATGTTTTTGTTGCGGTTGGCATTCAGTTGCTTGATCTGAAGACATTTCCCTTCTGGTCTAACCTGGCTCCCCATCTATTTACTCTCAATTCAGTTCTGTTGGTACATTTCTAAATTAATCACAGCAAAGTAATCCAGGTTTAGTTTAGTTTAGTTTACTGTTACAGCGTGGAAACAGGCCCTTCAGCCCACCGTGTCCACACTGACCAGTGATCCTTGTACACTAACACTATACACTAGCAACAATTTACTATTTATATCGAAGCTAATTAACCTATTAACCTGTACGTCTTTGGAGTGTGGGAGGAAGCCGGATCACCTGAGGAAAACCCACGCGGTCACGGGGAGAACGTACAAACTCCGTACAGACAGCACCCGTAGTCAGGATCGAACCCGGATCTCTGGCGCTGGAAGGCAGCAACTCTGTTGCTGCAGCACCATGCCGCCCCCTCAGGTGGTCAGCTTTATAATTGAAGAGCAACTTAGACATTTGACATCAATACTATGAGAAAAGGATGCTTGGTTGCCTGTAATTTTAATTGATCAAAGATCAAGTGCATGAGTTGAGACAAAATGGTGAAATAGCTTCAGAGGCAGCTTGTCAAATGAGACAAAGAGGGCAAATCTACCTCCCCGCTTCCTTTCCACCCTCCCCAACCACTGGCCCTTGAAAGTTAGTAGGGGATGTAGTTGTAAATGCAACATTTTAATTCATCAATTAAAAATAGATAAGAGATTGAGGGGGAGGGAAAATATCTCTCTCATGCAGCTAAACAAAGAAAATGGGACATATGTGATCATGGAAAATTTGTAGTAAAAGAAAGTTATGTGAAATGTCCACTTAGGATGTTGGCAATCTGGATGCAAATGTTATGTTTTCTTAACAGCATTTGATTTAAATTCCTGTTCAAATTGCTTGTCACAAACATGTCCACGTTTCAGTCAATTGGGTTGCATTTTTGGATGTGATTTCATTCTTTTTACTTTAATACATATAGGTGTCATTAGGGGAAATAGTTTTATCAGTATAGCTGGAGTGCTGGAGGAACTCTGCAGGTCAGGCAGCATCTGTGGAGGGAATGGACAGATGACGTTTCAGGTCAGGACCTGTCTTCAGACAGTCAAAAGAAGGGTCCCAATCCAAATGATAAGGCAGACAGTCAGGACCTTTTCCCCATGGGGGAGATTCCCAGTAGTAGAGGGCATGGTTATAAGATGAGAGGGAGAAGTTTAATGGAGATGTATGGGGTGATTTTTTTTAACACAGAGAATAGCGGGAGCCTAGAACACATTGCGAGGGGTGGCGGTGGAGGCAGAAACGATAGTGGCATTTAAGAGGCTTTTAGATGGGCACATGGAATGCAAGGAATAGAGGGATATGGATCATGTACGTGCAGATGAGATCAGTTTAACATGCATCATGTTTGGTGAAAACACTGTGAGCCAAATGGCTGTACTTCTTCATGCTGTATGCTCCACGCTCTAGTCCCTATGCTGTATGCTCCAAGCTCTAGTCTTTATGCTGTACGCTCTAAGCTCTACACTCTATGCTCTATGTTCTATGCTCTGTAGACTGCACCCATAGTCAGGATTGAACCCATAGTCAGGTTTTAACTATGGGACTTCCGACATATTACCAGCAGCCCTGAGTTCCCGCACTCCAACGGACTCGCCGAACACGCCGTCCGAAACGCAAAACAACTAATGGAGCGGTCATACCTTGCAAAATCGGATGTATGCCTAGACCTGCTCAACTTAAGAAACATTGCAAGAGATCCCATACTGGGTTCCACAGCCCAACGACTGATGTCTCACCAAACCCGTGCTCCCCTGCCAGTGTCCCACCAGCTTTTGTAGCCACAAGTTCGTTCTCCGTCTGCGTTCCAGAAACAACTACAATTCAAACGCAATACACAGAAACTTTTTTTTGACAAATTCAGTACGCCACTTAAACCTCTCACCAGTGGACAGGTGGTTCACCTCCAGACCAACAAGGGTTATGGCCGTCTGGGTCACATCTACGGCCCTGCCAAAGAACCGCGATCTTATCTGGTTGAAGCAGACGGAGCCATTTACAGACGCAACCGTCAACATATCCTTCCCGTGAAGGAACCGCATCCTGCGACTTCATATCCAGATGTCTCGCGTTTTGTATACCCTCCCACTGCCGGTCCTGCTGCTCCACTATCAGCGACCGTTTCCATCCCGGCCTTGCCGCGGCGATCGGCGCCTAGCTCACCTATCTCACCATCTCCCCGCCCCGGCGGGTCCCCGGTCACATCCCCCATTCCCTCCCCGGTATCTTCTCCGGTGAAAGGAGGTGGGGCAGATTCGTACCACACACGCACCGGACGGGTTAGCAGGCCACCCATTAGATAGGGTGATATTGTGTAACTATACAAACTTCCCCATATGCGTTATTAACGTTCCGCTACCTATATTGCTTAGCCGCCATGTTCATATATACCGATGCTTACTTTTGTTTCTACAAGGAAAGATGTAGATTGGTTATTTCCTACTGGCCAATTGTAGTGATTGTTAGTAGTTGCTCTGCCTGATATGCGTTTTATATTAACAAGAGCTTGCCTACGCCATTCAGTACGAGTAGCTGCTAGGAACTGTAATGTCCTGCAGATCGATGCTGTAAGTAGATTTAATAAACATGTATCTTGATATGTGTTTGACTCAACTCATTACAGTAATCATTACTGATGCCCGTCAACCAAACTCTTGCCCAGAAAGTACAAAAGTTATATATGTAATTTTATTTCTTCAGTCAATTCTTTAAAATATTTCTAGGTGTTTCTCTTTAAGATACTCCTAAAAACCAGAGACTCATGTTCAATCCTAACTACGGGTGCTGTCTGCATGGAGTTTGCACGTTCTTCATATGACCACAGGTGTTTTCTCTAGGTGCAATTCCAAAGACGTGCAGCTTTGTAGGTAAATTGACTTCGGTAAATCATCCCCAGTGCATCTGATAAAACTAGTGAATGGGTGATCATAGGTCATCGCTGACTCAGTGGGCCGAAGGGCCTGTTTCTTTGCTGAAAAGCTAAAACTAAAATGAAAAATCTATTTCGCTGACACTATATTTGACCACCTTGTCTGAAAGTCTTGTTTGAAGTTCACTCAGTAATACTTCTATGAGCATTGGAGCTATTTTACCATGTTTAGTCCATTGCTAGATCTTCCATGACTGTTTTGAAAAAAAATAATTTAGTGCAGTATACTATTATCATTCCGACATATCTGGGGAACAGTGAGTCCATGAATATGATCTGTACCAGAGCTGCCCAGAATAAATAACATTACTGTACATCACACACTCATGTTCCATGCATAAACATTTGTAAAAGTTGCTTTTAAAAAATACATCATCTTTATTCCTTTTTAAATAACTGTAACTCCATACTTTAAGGCTAAACAGTACCAATGTATAATTCAGCAAACATAAATCAAATGAATGACTTACAGTCACTTTCCGTCACCAGATCTTCAAAGGATGTTTCTGCTAATCAAATTACAAGTGCACTGCTCCTATGTATTAACTTAAGTGAACCAAAAATGACTCTACTCGCTTATTTTACATAGGACTTGAAATTAAATTCACTGTTTGAGATTAATTTAATTATAAAAAGCAAATTCCTGCCGTTTGTTTGAGAATTATGAATACATGAGCACTAGAAAAACATTTGTCTGCGGGCTTCCGAATTGAACTCGCCTTTCTCCACCTCTTTGCATCTGAATGCAGTAATGTGGTAAATTGAGAAGAAATGACCCATTTAGCCATTTAGGTCGATTAAATGGGCAAGAGAATGACATCACCTTGCCTTCTTACTCCCCCCACTAACTATATTGTCTCTTCATTTTCCTCTGAGGTGGTCTAAAAACCTGGCTTACAATAGCAGATGAATGGTTCCCAAGTTCATAACTTATAGGACACTCGTACTAATGATGAAGTTGGAGTGAAACGGTTTATATTTTTTAGTTTAGAGATACAGCGTGGAAACAGGCCCTTCGGCCCACCATGCCCATGCCGATCAGCGATCCCCGCACATTAACACTATCCTACACACACTAGGGATAATTTACACATACACCTAGCCAATTAATCTACATACCTGTGCGTCTTTGGGGTGTGGGAGAAACCGAATATCTAGGAGAAAACCCACACGGTCACGGGGTGAGTGTACAAACTCCATACAGACAGCACCCATAGTTGGGATTGAACCCGGGTCTCCGACGCTGCAAGCGCTGAAAGGCAGCAACTCGACCGCTGCGCCACCGTGCCGCCCAACTATTCTTACTAATTGTTCTGAATCAAGACGAGAGCACTATGGATTGAACCATGAGTGGCAATGAAACGTGCATGTTTTGGGTAGCTGACACGTTTGCAAGAGGGAATCTAACCAAAAAATTAATTCCCTTGCCATCATATATCCCAGTGTTATACTGATATGTGATGGCTGAAGAATGATATTCCAAACAGAAAGTAAATGCGATTTTTATTAGTTTGCATATTAAACTGCAAAATCTGTCTTAAGAACACTCCTATCCAGTCTTTAGTATCATTGCATGTCTATGATGCTCTATGATCTGCATAGTGAATGAAGGAGTAATGGTGCAGGAAGTTTGGATGATTTAAATCTATTGGGGAACCTCTGCTACAAAACAATGACAATTACATGTAAGTTTTAAACCAGATGTTACTTCTCAGCTCTGCCATTTGTACAAGTGGTTAAGCTGCTGACCCAGACAAAGTCATTGGCAAAGTAGTCAGTAGCAAGTATGAAGTTTTAGTGTGTGTCCCTTTAGTTTCACTGCTGTTAGAAGTGGCTAGACATATACCCTACTTCACTTCTTATCCAGTAGCACCATTTTGATCAACAGCCTGCTTTATAAGATCAGAAGATATTGGAACAGAATTAGGCCATTCAGCCCATTGAGTCTACTCCACCATTTGATCATGGCTGATCTACTTTTCCCTCCCAGCCCCATTCTCATGCCTTCTCCCAGTAACCTTTGATGCCCTTATTAATCAAAAACCTACCAATCTCTGCTTTAAAAATATCCAATGAGGTCTTCCACAACCATTTGTGGCAATGAATTCCACAGAATCACCACCCTCCGGTTAAAGAAATCCCTCCACATGTATAGCTATGCAAGGGTTAGAACTGAACATCCATCATATCACTGCGTAGTGACAACCTAAGTCAGCCTTCGGCCGCTTGTACTTACAATACCTTTTGTATTTCAAATCTTCATAATGCAATGACCTGAGCAAGAGCCTGTGACTACTGTGGCGCCGAGTTATGCAGGAGTTAAGTTGTGCCCCCATTATAATAGTTGAATGTAAGTAGGATGAACTGTAATTTTGAGGGCAGATTTTTATCTGCATTTTTTTTTCAAGTTGTCTTTTGGTTCCCATTCCAGTAGAAGCTGTGGTTACAAGGACCTCCTCAGACGGAAATAGAGAAATCACCACATCTACTGTATTTAGTCTCTTACTGAGCATTGACCCTGAACTGATTGCAACCGTATGAGGATCAGCAGTAGAGTGAGTCAAAGAGCAATCTCTCTCAAGTGGTACAATCTTTATTTTAACAGTAGAAATTCATTTTTCTTTCTTGTTTATTTTGGACCTACTATTTGTTAACAGTAATAATCACTCCAAGGGAGTTAACCTGTACGGGGATTGTAATTGTTGGTTCAAAATATGTTCTTGCTTAATTTAAAAAAAAATCATTATTGTGCAGCGTTCATTAAAAAAAAGACTTACCATTTATAAAAAGCAGAAATAAGGTAGCAGGCTAGTTAGCAGTCTTATACATAGCCACCAAATTGAAGGAAATTCCAGAACATAGTTTTCCATCCATTTACTCTCTCCTGACACATGCAAATGTGGTAATAATGAACATTCCAACATATGTTATACTGGAGAAGGACTTGGGAGTTGATTAAAGTATGAAACACAGTGCTTTCATCTGCCTATGTCGCTTGCTTTCACTAAAAGGTACTGGAATGTCATTATCATTAGTAGATGGACTTGACCTGCAATATAAGTGCAATTTCCTTCTGCTGCTTGTTCTCCACGGCCAGATACAGGGTTTATGCCAACCTTCTAGTAAAGTTACAGCAGCAAAGGAGAAGCTAGTGATGAGACATGCCATCGCCCCGCCATTGAGAGAGGAAGCAAGCAGACCCGCGAGAGCTACCAATGAGTCTGCACGTCATACTGACAGTTTGTCTCTCCCTCTCTCACCCTTCCCCTCTCTCCTTCCTTCTCTCCTCTTATCTCTCTCCCCACCCTCTCCCCCACGTGTTCACGGGGAGAATGTGCAAACTCCACACAGGCAGCACCTGAGGTCAGGATCAAACTCGGGTCTCTGGTGCTGCGTGGTGTACCAGCCAGCGCCATGGTGCTACCCTGGGTATTGTGGTAGTTGACTGTTCGGGGACATGGAATAGGGCTGCAAATACATTATTCAAGTCTAGTATAAATAATAGAGACACAAGAAACTGTAGTTGCTAGAATCTTGAACAAAACAAAGTGCTGGAGGATTTCAACGGACCAGGCAGCATCTGTGGAGGGAATGGACAGATGTTGATTCTGGTCGGGACCATATGAATATCTGAAGAAGGATCCAGACCAAAAGATCGCCTGACCTGTTGAAATCCTCCAGCACTTTGTGTTTTGCTTTTACTACAAATATGAAAGCTTTTAAGATTACATGCTTATATGTAGACAACGGAACCAAATTACTGGGCAGAGCATGCAGTCACTTTAATAGCCTCTGACAGGGTGTGAACTTCTAGATAATAACGTGTAATGCAGTGTTAATATTTGTACACTGAATATCCCTAATTGCATTCGTTATAATTAAAAAAGACCATTTCTTATTTTCCCAATTTTGAAAACTGAGATTGTCAACCTTTATGCATTAAATCAGTAAAGATCACCAATTTATGTGAAATGTCTATCGTATTTTGTGGCTTAACGCAAGGAACAATCACAAGCAGCAAAGATGCAGAAACAATTGTGAATATAGTCCCTTCTACTGTACATCAGTGTAGAATTTGTATGAAATGAATTATTAGAAGTGAGAGAGCAGAGAGAAGATATACCTCACTGTTTGTTAATTATTAATTGTCTGTAATTTTCATTTGAGATACAATCTATTTCGCAGTCATCATCTTTAACATGCAAAGTACACTATGTCATTCCATGTTACTGAAGCCAGGCTGCTTTCCATTACGCCATCTTTGCTATCTCCAATCTTACATTACGCAGTTATACCCCTCATCGTTTCCTTTTTTGGCTCCAGTCAATATTTTTTCGACTTCCTCAACGAGCCAACATGACGATAAGAACACAACAAAAAAATCTTTAGTACAGATTTAAAATGTCAGTTTTCTTATTCGGTTTTGATCCATCTCTGGAGAACATGACTAGATGAAGAGGAGGCATTGTAAAGGAGTGTGGGGAGGGGGAAGAGAGCTAGGAGAGAGGAGAGGCAGCACAAAGCATGGCAGGTAATAGGTGCACACTGACAAGTGGGGTTTTTGTTAGGCAGAAAGTTGGAACAAAGGCCAGAATTAAAACAGAAGGTGTGAGGCAGATGGAATGAAGAATTGCAAACGGTGAAGCCAGAGGAAGGAATGTAGGAGGATGGGAGGAATAGGTATGTCCAGGTGGGGCACAGGGGAGGGGAGGGCAGGGGAAAAAAGGGGGTTGTGGGGAAGAAAGAGGAAGTGGAGGGAGGGGGGGAGGGGGTTGTTGGAGGTTATCTAAGGCATGCACCACCAGATTCCGTATCAGCATCTTTCGCACTATTATCATATCACTGAATGGTCCTCTTAAATGCTCAGGGTGTAGTCACTTTGCACTTTTAACTGCACTGTCTCTGTTAAACTCTAACTCTATAACCCTACTAGACTAAGTGGGACCCGTTGGGTTCCATGTTCACATGGGAGGGCTGGTCCCCCAATGCCATATTCCACCTCTCCACCAATTTCAATATTGGTGGCCAGATTGGGGGGGGGGGGGGAGCTTTCTGGAGAGCTAGTATGGACCCAAGGGACTAGTTTCCAGAGGGCTAGTATGGACATTGTGGGCCAAATAGAATCTTGGCCGAAGGGACTGGTTTCCAGACGGCTACTATGGACATTGTGGGCCGAATAAATTCTTGAGCTGGCAGTACAGTCACTCAGGCCTGGTGGGCTGGCAGTTCAGTCACTCAGGCCTGGTAGGCTGGCAGCTCAGTTACTCAGGCCTGGTGGGATGGCAGCTCAGTCATTCAGTCCTGGTGGGCTGGCAGCTCAGTCACTCAGGGCTGGTGGGCTGGCAGCTCAGTCACTCAGGGCTGATGGGCTGGCAACTCAGTCACTCAGGGCTGGTGGGCTGGCAGCTCAGTCACTCAGGGCTGGTGGGGTGGCAGTTCACTCACGGCTATTCCTTCAAATTGCATTTAAAGCAGAGTGCAGGTCACCAAACTCGATTTCATAGCATTTCAGGCGGGGTGCAGGTCACCAAACTCGATTTCATAGCATTTCAGGCGGGGTGCAGGCCACCAAACTCGATTTCATAGCATTTCAGGCGGGGTGCAGGCCACCAAACTCGATTTCATAGCATTTCAGGCGGGGTGCAGGCCACCAAACTCAATTTCATTGCATTTCAGGCAGGGTGCAGGCCACCAAACTCAACTGCACAGCATTTCAGGCAGAGTGCAGGCCACCAAACTCAACTTCACAGACTATCAGGCGGAGTGCAGGCCACCAAACTCAATTTCACAGCATTTCAGGCAGAGTGCATGCCATCAAATTGCCAAACAACTCATTGCATTGTCATTAAGGGCTAACAAATCATTTATTGCAAGTACATTGCAGACTCACAGTTCAGTTGATTCACAGCTTAGAATCACATTTGTGGACTCTTCCTCGCGATCTTCCAGAGTGACTGACTCATATCCAGGCATCCGGGGCTTTATAGTCCTGCCCCCCTGAAAGGGGCGTTACCTTCATTGTGGTGATTGACAGACGAGAGGACCAATCAGCTGATCTCAAGATTTTTAAACACTCATAACTTTTTTATTTTTACTCGATCGGAAAAATCCTCGGGACTGCCTCAGCGGAGGAGGACTGTGAGTAAGATGGCCAAAAATCATAGTGATATATGGTGGCTTGTTTTATAAAATCAATAGACAGTGCAGACAGGAAGTGGTCAAGATGAGACTTTTAGTTGTACAGATATTACTCTCTGCAATCTGGTTTAATTTAATTTAGCAGTACAGCATAGGCCCTTTGGCCCACCAAGTCCATGCTGACCATCGATCACTCATCCACACTAGTTCTGGTATCCCACTTTAGCATCCACTCCCTACATACTAGTGGCAAGTTACAGTGATCAATTAACTTACAAACCTGCCCAGGTTTAAGATGTGGAAGAAAACAAAAGCACCTGGAGGAAACGTATGTGGACACAGGAAGAATGTGCAAACTACACACAGCCTGCACCCGAGGTCAGGATCAAACTAGGTCTCTGGTGCTGTGAGGCAGCAGCTCTGCTAGCTGCATCACTGTGCCGCCCTCTTTGCACTACCTATTGTACTTGTGTTGGGCTTGATTGTACTCATGGATAATATGATCTGACTGATAGTAGGCAAATAAATGTTTTCACTGTATCTCATTACTCATGCTGGTACGGTGGCCAATGGTACAGTTGCCGTCTTACAGCCCCGGGGACCTGGGTTCGATCCTGACTATGGTGCTGTCTGCACGGAGTTTGTACGTTCTCCCCGTGACCTGCGTAGGTTTTCGCCGGGCAGCTCCAGTTTCCTCCCCCATTCCAAAGACATACAGGTTTGTAGGTTAATTGGCTTGGTATAAATGTAAATTGTCCTTAGTGTGTGTCGGATAGTGTTAGTGTGCGGAGATCTGTGCAATTCTCTGCCACAGAAGACAGCGGAGGCCAATTCACTGGATGTTTTCAAGAGAGAGTTATATTTAGCTCTTAGGGTTAAAGGAATCAAGGGATATGGGGAGAAAGCAGGGACGGAGTACTGATTTTAGATGATCAGCCGTGATCATATTGAATGGCAATGCTGGCTCGAAGGGCCACTCCTGCACCAATTTCTCTATGTTTTTCTATGATCGCTGGTCGGCGCAGTCTCAGTGGGCCTGTTTCCACACTATCTCTAAACTAAACTAAACTAAACTAAACTAAACTAAAGACATGACAATGATAAACCAGTACACCGTCCGTGGCAAACACCCCCCGCCACGCTGACGGCAGAGCGTGTGGATTCCACATTGACTCCATCCACCACCTCAAAGCCCACAGACCAGGAATAGAAGCAAGATGCGGCCCTTAAGGACCGCCTACGAAGAACAAGACTAGCCCACAGACCTTCTGTGGACTTGCACTCTGCAATTTGCCATAATTAGAGAGCCGGGACGTCTCGGTGCCTTCTGTGGGAGTGCTGGAACTCGTGCGATCAAGGGAAGTGGCAACAAAATTAAAGATTGCTCGACGAAGCACGCGGAAACTAAAATAGGAAATAAGTTAAAATATTCAATTCAATGGACAGAAAGCAAAATGAAGAGGAGCAAGAAAAATAAGATAAGATAAGATTAAAGAAGTGAAGTGAAAAGAAAAATTGAAACGTATATTTTTGTTTACATTGTAGTACTGAGTAGGAAGGAACTGCAGATGCTGGTTTAAAATGAAGATAGACACAAAAAGCTGGAATACCTCAATGGATTAGAGAGCATCTCTGGAGAAAAGGAATAGGTGACGTCACTTGTAAAATATAAGGTTTAGAGATAGGTTTGGTTGAAATTAAGACATATCAAGCCACTAAGAATTTGTGCAGACTCGAGTGAGTAAGCCATTAACTTTTCCAGCATGCTTGCTGCATACCTCATGAGCAAACGCCCCAGCTTCACACTACATGGCACTTACACGCGGTGATCTTGAGTCTCCCTGCAGGGAACTGAAGTGTTGAGGCTGGTGCAATGGTGAGGCTGTGGAGAAACAGGGCAGCTCGTACACAAACTTCTAGATTACCACAATCATGATGATCATGATAAATCACAAAGACTGGTGAGAGCATAACCGTAGACTTTAGTATTTTTAGTTTTGGTTTTAGTTTTAGAGAAACAGCACGGAAACACTGAGCCCCACTGAGTCCATGCCATCCAGCGATCCCCGCACACTAACACTATCCTACACTAACTAGGGACAATTTGACACTAATACCAAGCCAATTCACCCACATACCTGTACGTCTTTGGAGTGTGGGAGGAAACCGAAGATCTCGGAGAAACCCCATGCAGGTCATGGGGAGAACGTACAAACTCAGTACAGACAGCACCTGTGGTCGGGATCGAACCCGGGTTTCCGGTGCCGCTAGCGCTGTAGGCAGCAACTCTACCGCTGCATCATTATGCCGCCCTTTGTCTATATGGACTTCAGGGTGGCACTGTGGTACAGCTGTAGTGCTGCTACCTCTCGGCGTTAGGGATCTGGTTTTCATCCTGACTACGGGTGCTGTCTGTATGGAGTTTTTGCATTCTCCCCGAGACCTCGTGGGTTTTCTCCAGGTGCTCCTATTTCCTCCCACACACCAAAGACATGTAGGTTATTTGGCTTCTGTAAATTGTCCTTAATCTGCAGGATACAACTAGTGTATGGGGATAGGCACAAAACGCTAGAGTAACTCAGCGGGTCAGGCAGCATATCTGGAGAAAAGGAATTGGCTACGTTTCAGGTTGGAACCCTCCATCATAAGGATTATTCCTTTTCTCCAGAGATGCTGCCTGGCCCGCTGAGTTACTCCAATATTTTTTGTCTATCTTTGATATACACCATCATCCGCAGTTCCTTCCTGCACATGGTGTACATGGATCGCTGGTCGGCGTGGAATCAGTGGGCTGAAGGGCCAGTTTCCATGCTGTATCTCTAAAACTAAAAGTAAACAATCTGGGAATGAGAAGCCATGAGAATTTGTTGCTTGGTTCAGTCCTGACCTTCAGCCAGTATTGAGGTCCTTATCTTTATTCTTACCACTATATGTGGCCCACAGGTTCAGCTTCAAGCTTTTGATGGCTTTTAATGATCAATCACACTTTGTTACTTGGTTTCCAATGTTACACAGACCCTTCATTCACTCTGGTGTAATTCCCTTACGAATCTATTTGTTTCCACTAAATTATCGCTGTGAATGCTCGTCAGGCTTGTCATTAACTGAATCTTTCCAGTCATATAATTCACTGCAAGTTCCATTAATCTTTTCAAGTAATTGACATCACCAAAACTAAGTGTGTGCATCCATAAAACAAAGTTATACTTTAATATGAAAATAGAGTAGACCTTTGAGCAAAAATTTGGAATTTGGTAACAATATAACATTCAAATATTATGCATTCCCATGAGTGTGTAAAACTTCAAGAGGGTCAGAAGTCAAGAGAGTTTGATTAACATGTGTACGGGCAACAGAACAATTAAATTCTTACTTACTGCAGCTTTAGAGCGTCATTAACGCAATAACACACAAATAAATACACAATAATCAACAATGCAATAGATTAATACGCAGTAATACCAGCTAGCCAGACATAGTAGTGCAAAATTAGAGTGCATGATGCAATCAAAACAAAGTCCAGAGAAGACCCTTGGTGGCTGAGGTAGGATTGTGGCGAGTCTGGGCAGTTGCAAGAGCCTGGTGGTTGGTGAGAAGAAGCTGTTTTGGACCTAAAGGTCACCGTTCTCAGGCTCCTGGACTTTCTTCCTGATAGCAATAGTAAGATGGGAGATGGCTAGGGGTCATGGGCCTTTGATGATATTATTAGTAGAGATTAGATTTTGATGTGATGGTGTCTCAATGCGGGCGATGACACTGATGGTTTAAGGCCAAATGTTGCAGATTTAATGCCTTTTCTCAGCACTTTTCTCAGCCAAGATGGTGGAGAAAGCATATAATTGATCCTCATTCTTTTAATGCATTATGCGGAAAAGGGGTCTGAAGAAGGGTCTCGACCCGAAATGTCATCCATTCCTTCTCTCCAGAGATGCGTTGTGTTACTCCAGCATTTTGTGGCTGTCTTGAGAAAAAAATAGTCAAAGTTGATGTTTTAACCTAAAAAATAGTCAAAGTTGATGTCCATTCCTTCTAAAGCAGTGGAGGAACTCAGTGGGTCAGGCCGCATCTGTAGAGGGAAGGGAATCTGAGGCGACCACTGCCGCCTCTCCTATCCAACTTTCTCCAGCCCCCACACCAAGCAGTCTGAAGAAGGGTCCTGACCTAGAATGTTGACGATGGAATTATGAGACCGAAAACTGGAAGTTTCATAGTTTAGCACTCAACCACCGCTAATGCGACCTCAATATAATTCCCAGTGAGAGGATAGGGGAAAAAAGAGAGGATAGAGAGATGGAAATAAGAGAGAAAAAACATGAGAGACATTTGAGGTTCTGGATTTCCACTGCCAAATCTCAAACTGCCCTTTCAGCCCTCACCAAAGATTTAACCCCTCATGTTTTGCGGCCAAATTTTGTTTGTTAACCCGATCTTGAAACACTTTGAAAAGTATCATGTTAAAGGTGCCGTACAATTATAATCTTTAATTTATTGAAAATAATAGGGTGAAGATAAAAATAATGGGAAGAGGAGTGTGTTTTTAAAGGGAAGAGGAGAAAAGTAAAAACTAATCATGTGGGACACATTTCCATTTGTTCTTTCCCCTTTTTGCCTAGGGATAGGAATGAATGAGCTGCAAAATTGCTGAGTGTTTCAGTAGCCTTCATAATATTGCACAGTAAATGTTACATTGTGTTCACCTCCGGGAGTTGATGTTAGGGTGAAATTAACCAAGTAATTCCACTAACACAAATAGCATTTTGCAGCCAGGCTGGCCACACAGTATATTTTTAGTGAACGATAACGTCTAATTACTCCGAAGTTTAAGGTGAAGCTGGACATTAAAGTTAATTTGAGTTCCGTCTTCGCAAGAGTAAGCAGCACAAGACTCCCATCTAGTATTTTTTTTTCTGATATCAACTAACTATTAGGTGAATTAGCTCAATAGCTGATCACAATAAGTCAAACAACTAAACATGAAATGAGGACACAAAATGCTGGAATAACTCAGTTAGGCAGCAGCCCTGGAGGATATGGAGAGGTGACGTTTCGGTTTGGGATCTTTCTTCAGACTGAACATGGATAGGTGACATTCTGGGTCAGGACCCTTCTTCGGACACTTCAGTTACTCCAGCACTATGTGTCTTTTATTTTGTAGAAGAATGAGGGAGGAACCTCATTGAAACTTACCGAATAGTGAAAGGCCTGGATAGAGTGGATGTGGAGAGGCTATTTCCACTAGTGGGAGAGTCTAGGATCAGAGGTCATAGCCTCAGAATTAAATGATGTTCCTTTAGGAAGGAGATGAGGAGGAATTTATTTGGTTAGATGGTGGTGAATCTGTGGAATTCATTGCCACAAACGGCTGTGGAGGCCAAGTCAATGGATATTTTTAAGGCAGAGATAGATAGATTCTTGATTAGTATGGATGAGAGGGGTTATGGGGAGAAGGCAGGAGAGTGGGATTAGGAGAGATAAATCAGCCATGATTAAATGGCAAGTAGACTTGATGGCCTAATTCTGCTCCAATCACATGAACTTATGAACAGCATCTGCAGTTCCTTGTTTCTACTCTAAACGCGAAATGCTCACTACTGAAATTGAACAGTGAGCAGTCTATGTAACGTGCTTTAAACTTTGCAGTCATGAAAAGCCATGAGTGATCAGCTGTATTCGTTTATTACAAAAGCTTGAAATCACGTACCATCAGATTCAAGCACAGCTTTTTCTCCACTGCCATCTGACACTTTAAAGCACCTCTCATATGTTAAATATGAATTCCCGATCTTCCAATCCACCTTGTTGTTCCCCGTCACACTTTTTTATATGTACTTACCCTGCAGCTGAACATTTTGGAGCACGCTGTTTATTTCCACTGTTTATTTCCCGAATGTACTCATGTTTGATTTGATTAGCTTGGATAGCACATAAAACAAAATTATTCACTGTACCCCAGTACAAGTGACAATAATAAACGAATACTAACATCAATATCAATTTCAGAAGAATATTTAAACTAGTCCTTCGTTACCAACTGACTGTTACATTTTGTTTAAATGGTCTAAAGTTGATTACTAATCACAGTGGTGTCACACTGCCTCCCAGAGGTGGTCTTTCAAATGTTGCCATTGCTATAATATGTACGGTTATGTAATTAGAGATACAGCATGAACACAGAACCTTCAACCACCGAGTCCACGCCGACCAACGATCACCCATACACTATTTCTACGTTATTCAATTTTCGCATCCTACACACCAGAGCCAATTCACAGAAGCAAATTAACCTACAAACCTGCACGTCTTTGCGGTGTGAGTGGAATTGAAGAAAGCCCATGCAAGTAACAGGGAGAATAATAATAATAATAATAATAACTTTATTTATAAAGCACTTTAAACAACTACAGTTGCCACAAAGTGCTGTACATGAGAACTCATGAACAAAAAGCTATTACAAACAATTAAAAACCATTAAAAACCGTAAAACGAAGGACTATAAAAAACACACTAAAAATTAAAAGACATTAAAAGCACTAAAAACAGGAGCAATGCCTCAGCCAGTGTCGAAAGCGAAAGAATAAAAATGTGTTTTTAGGGAGGATTTGAAGATGGACAGTGAGGGGGCCTGTCTGATGTGCAGCGGCAAGGTGTTCCAGAGTTCCGGAGCAGCAACAGAAAAGGCTCTATCCCCTCTGAGCTTCCGCTTAGACCTTGGTACCTCAAGGAGCAGCTGATCAGCTGACCTGAGGCACCGGGCAGGAGCATATAGGTGGAGCAGCTCAGAGAGGTAAGGCGGGGCGAGCCCATTCAACGATTTAAAAACAAATAAAAGAATTTTGAAATGAACTCGAAATAGAATGCACAAACTCTACACAGACAGCACCCATAGTCAATAGCAAACTCTGGTCTCTGGCGTTGTAAGGCCGCAACTTTACTGCTGCGCCACTATCATAAGGTCACACAAGTGACAGGAGCAGAATTAGGTCATTCGGCCCATCAAGTCCACTGTGAAGCCTTAATTACACCAATTGTTACATGATATTGGTGAGAATTCTTGCAATAAAGTCACATCAGACTGAGACCTTTCCTGTTGCCATTGAATTGATGAGTTAAAGAAGATTTAATAGGCATTCAAAACGTTTAAGTGTTTTATATATAGAATAGGCATGCAAATTTGTTTCTGTCGCAGGAAGGGGTGAAATTAGTGCAAAGGGTTTTAAGAAAACTGGCAAAAGGGCCGGGAAAAAGATGAGAAGATTTGACTTTGGTGATGAGTTAATATGACCTGGAATGCACTGCCTGAGAGAGTAACGGTGATCAGTTCAATAGTAATTTTCAAAATGGAACTAGATCCATCACCAAAAGTGAAAGATTTGCAGGACAATAGAGAAAGGCCAAACAAGTCAGATTAATTGGGTAGCTCTTTCAAATAACTGCACACACAATGAGGTGCAGAGCACAGTGGAATGAATGGGATCATTCAGTTTAGACATTTTAGAATCTGAGCTGTGTGTTGGGAGACTCGGCAACATGCTGTCTTTCAGAATTGTGGATCGCTCTGCATTTGTCTGAGCATTTAATGTTTGCTGCAGGGATATCAAGGTAGACATGGTTTGCATCTGCACACTTGTACAACAAGTGGGGAGGGGGGGGGAAACGGTGGCATCGTGTTAAAGTTGCTGCCTTACTGCGCCAGTGACCCGGGATCCATCCTGACTACCGCCATTTCTCGAAAGAAGGTTTTCATACAGGAATGAGAAGATTCTTCCATACAAATTATTATTTTCCACTGTGTCTGCTGGAGAGGACTGATGGTTAACATAAAGAGTAAGTAAAAAGATGGGGTTTTTTTTGTTCTCCAAATCGTTTCTCTTGAGATCACACCTTCCCTGGTCAACAATGGATCTGCCAGGCAACGCCCTGCCTGAGGTCATTTGTGGCTAGCCTTGATTGGTTCTGGTCTTTTCTCGTCTCCAGCCCTTCACCTCCCAACCACCCTCACTTTCAGTCTGAGGGAGGGTCATAAGATTATGTGATAGGAGCAGAATTAGGCCATTCGGCCCATCAAGTCTACTCCGCCACCCAATCATGGCTGATCTATCACTCCTCCTAACCCCATTCTCCTGCCTTCTCCCCATATCCTCTGACACCCAACCCAAAACATCACCCATCCTTTCTTCCAGAGATGCTGCCTGACCCGCTGAGTTACTCCAGCACTTTATGTCTATCTTTTATATAAATAATAGTCCACCAAGAAGTTAGAGATGCATAATAATAAAATTTTTACATAGTCATCTTCACACCAATGCTTGTGGTAAAAAGTGGTTGTGTAAAATTGTCACACTGATTCCAATATCATTGGAGATCAAAACAATTACAGCATGATGACTACATAAACAACCTCCATAATTAAAGTGGCTGTCAGACATATAATGGGACAGTTAGAATGGACAGTCGTGTTTAACACTGCTACTACTTTAAAACCCTATGGGGCCTCCATTCCTCTAAAAGAGAGTAGCTTTACCGTATTCTTACAATGTCAACTGGTGATTACTTGGAAGACATATCGCTTCTGGGTCAGAGGCCTGCTAGTTCAAGTCCCAAAATAATTGGACTACAATGGTGAGAACACAAAATTCCAAGCTGACACTCGACTAGAGTATAAGTGAGTGCTGTGTCATTGGGTGTGCTATCCTTTGGCTATTAACTCAAGTCTTGTCTCTTTTCTGAAATGAGTGTAAAGGATCCATTATCTCCATTGTCCTGTCTAATATTTATCCCAATCTCAACATGCTGAAATAAATATCTGGCTGTTATGTCATTGTTATTTCTGTCAGCTTGCCGCATGTTACTTGACTCCATGTTTCCCTATTATATCATTCGCCTCCAGTGATATGTAATATCCAGCACATTGTGTCTTTCTTTTCCATGACGTTATATCCTGGTGTTACAGTGATTCTCAGATTGTTTTGGTCCTAGTTATTTTGGAAGACATTGACATAGAAACATAGAAGCATAGAAATTAGGTGCAGGAGTAGGCCATTCGGCCCTTCGAGCCTGCACCGTCATTCAATATGATCATGGCTGATCATCCAACTCAGTATCCTGTACCTGCCTTCTCTCCATACCCACTGATCCCTTTAGCCACAAGGGCTACATCTAACTCCCTCTTAAATATAGCCAATGAACTGGCCTCAATTACCTTCTGTGGCAGAGAATTCCAGAGATTCACCACTCTCTGTGTGAAAAATGTTTTTCTCATCTCGGTCCTAAAATATTTCCCCATTATCCTTAAACTGTGACCCCTTGTTCTGGACTTCTCCAACATCGGGAACAATCTTCCTGCATCTAGCCTGTCCAACCCCTATCTGTTGACCTATCTGTATGACTTGGAAACAGAATTAGAATTACTTCTGGTTGCCCTGCCTTATTTCCTCCAACTCTGCTACCACAAATGCAAAAGTTAACGAGCAATAAGAGCAATTGGTACAATTAGAGCATTATCTAGTCCTGCCAGACAATTATTCTCTGCCTCTGAAATGAATTGGTTAGTCCCACAGAAAGCAAAGGAAGGAAAGGGTTATGTTTGAGCTATTGTGGAACCAACACAATTATGTTGCACAGGCACAAAGAGGGTTAAATAAAATTACATTTACCTTCTTTTTTCCCCCCTCAAACACAACAACAATGCATACAATGTTCTAATGGTAGCAACAATGGTTTACCAGTGTTGATTAAGGGATAGATGGACGTGAAATAAATCCTGTAACACACTGCTACTAGTGTAATATCTTCTCTCTGTCTGTGACAATTTACTACCAATTGTTTTGGTTTATTACATTTTTTACATGAAACTATGTTTCTCATAAATATATTAATAGTTCCTGTAACATAAGTTAAAAACCGAGTCCCTGCTTTTTAATGGTAACTTGTAAATCTGATTCATTAATCCTATTTCTGTGTGCGTAGAACATAAACAATCGGTGCGAACCAGTGGACAGAGACACAGTTTTAAACAAGAGGCACTACAAATAGTTTAATCATTCTTGAAGGAGAAATAGACCTTTCCACGTCCAAGGCTTACTGAGCATCTCATCGTGGAACGTTCAGTGCGTGTCTCATGTGGCAACAATGTGTGTTCATCAGAGAAACTGCAAAGGATGTTGTTTTGCCTCAGGAAGTTGTTACAGTATAAGATGTTTACCCTACCCAGCTACTTTGATCTTGTGAAGTTAATAACTTCCTGTACACTGTATGTGAACTTCAGGCCAGACGTGCCCTGTGTTTCTCCCAGTTGCAAGATCTAAACTGCTATCAGAAAATGCAGGTCAGATAAAGGTTCTGGCCACTCAAGACCACAGACAGGAAGAAAAGTGTCTGCCCCGTACCAAGTTCAAACTATTTAATTGAATATTTTACTCTTTTAGAATATTTTTAAAACAAGCTCACACTGCAGAAAATCTCAAGTTGTAGGTACTTGTTCCATAACTCTGTGACTTAAAGATAAGTTTCTAACATTTATTCAAGCAGTACACCCTATTATACAGTATTTCATCTTAATAATATTTAATATCCACTCCACTCCACGCTATAACATTGATATCCAATACTCCACACCACCGCACACTATTCCACCACACTAAAAGACCACCCACTGTGCACTTTTCCAATAGCTGACTCCAGACCACCCACTGTACACTATTTAAACACACTATATTATGCTTCTACATTATTACACACTATTCTAACACACTACTATCTTACATTTTAATCTCTGTGCATTATTGTAACACACTGACAACCAACCAGTCAGATAGAACCTCATGTCCAGGGTTCAAATAACAATGTGTAAGAAGGAACTGCAGACACTGGTTTAAATCGAGGATGGGGACAAAAAGCTGGAGTAACTCAGTGGGTCAGACAGCATCTCTGGAGAAAAGGAATAGGTGACGTTTCGGGTCGAGACCCTTCTTCATATATCAAATATCAATGACTGATGGCATTGATTTAAGGTGAGGGTGCCAACATTTAAGAGACATGCAGAGCAAGGGTTTGTAACACAGGTGGGTGCCTGGAACGTGCTGTTGGGTGACGGTGAAGCTTTATACTTTCTCTTTAAAGTAAACCATGCTGTGAAAATGTGATAATGTGAAAAGATCTAAGAATAAATCACACAATATATCAAACTTCATTTGCCCTGAAGATAACCAAAGGAATGACACAAAGGCATTTAAATCATTAAACTGATAATGGAAGGACCAATTCTTCAAGTGCATCATCCATTGAGTGATACCATCACACACAGTCATAAATGTGAAGGCGCAAAAACCCACACTGTCACAGGGAGAATGTACAAACTCTATACAGACAGCACCCATAGTCAGGTTTGAACCTTGGTCTCTGACTCTGTATGGCAGCAATTCATCTGCCTGTACATGATCAAATTGAGTTAGGACATTCTTGTTCTTGAGGGAGTGCAGCGTAGGTTCACGAGGTTAATTCCCGGGATGGCGGGACTGGGCTTGTATTCACTGGAATTTATTAGGATGAGAGGGTATCTTATAGAAACATAAAATTATTAAGGGATTGGACACGCTAGAAGCAATAAACATGTTCCCGATGTTGGGGGAGTCCAGAACCAGGGGCCACAGTTTAAGAATAAGGGGTAGGCCATTTAGAATTGAGATGAGGAAAAAATTTTCACCCAGAGAGTTGTGAATTTGTGGAATTCTCTGCCTCAGAAGGCAGTGAAGGTTGATTCACTGGATGCATTCAAGACGAGTTAGATAGAGCTCTTAGGGCTAGCGGAATCAAAGGATATGGGGAGAAGGCAGGAATGGGGTACTGATTGTGGATGATCAGCCATGATCGCATTGAATGGCGGTGCTGGCTCGAAGGGCCGAATGGCCTACTCCTGCACGGACTTGGTGGGCCAAAGGACCTGTTTCTGTGAACAGCTGTTGAAGGGGTGAAAATGGGTAATTATTATACAGGACACTTGAGAAGAACTGTTGAGAAGAACTGGCCTGTGTTTCCCTGAATGGTATTGTGAAAATTATTATGTACTCCTCATAGTTTTAATACCTTTTATGAAAAATCAAGCCAGTTCTCAAAGAGCTCTTTTAGATACTTCAGACACAAGCACCAAAAAGGTGTTCCTTTAATGTATAAATACTAGAATAATAAGGTAAGAAGGAGTGTGAGATATATTTTCATGTTTAATTGTTCAATATCAATGCATTTGAATTACATACAATGGTAGTTCCATTAGTTTAGATTAGGTTAGTTTAATTTATCATCATCACGTGTACTAAGGTACAGTGAAGAGCGTTTTGTTGCATGCTATCCAGTCAAAGAAAAGACTACGTGATTACAATCAAGCCGTCCACAGCAAAGATCCTATAGCGGAACTATCGGATCTTTGGTCCACAGTGTACATTGTCTATTGTCTATTGTCTATTGTAGGTATAGGGTAAAGGGTGCAACATTTAGTGCAAGATCATTCTGATAAAATCCTTCGTGATAGATCAAGATCTCAACTAAGGTAGATGGAAGGTCTCGCTGAAGAGAGGAACATTAAGTTGCCTGATAGGAAGAAACTGTCCCTGAATCTGGAGGTATGCATTTTCAATTTTCTGTACCTCTTGCCTGATGAGAGAGGGAAGAAGAGGAAGTAACCAGGATGAGACTGATCCTTGATTATGCTGATGGCCTTGACAAGGCAGTGTGAAGTATAGATGGTGTCAATGGAAAGGAAGTTGGTTTGCTTGATGGTGTGGGCTACGTCCACAACTTTCTGTAATTTCTTGCGATTGTCTGTAGAGTCAGGATAATTCTAACGTTAATGATCTCACAGACACAACTTTAGTCTCGCAAAAATCTCGTAAGCACTCCAGTTTAACAGAACAACTTTGAACACTCAACAAATTGGCTCAACTCTAATGGCATTAATTGCGGAAAAGTAAGTGTAAAAGACATTGGAAATAATAATGGCTTCACTGACACCGCCATTAAAATAAAAGCTTAATTCTACTGATTACAACCTTTTGTTTGGGTGAATATGGGCTTTTGCAGCGAATGGTGCACAAATAGGATATAATTTTTATCTCAAGTTTCAATATTCAATATTTGTTCCAATATAATTAATAGGATGGTTTCTGAAAAATACTCTCAATATTTTGCTCTATCTGTCCCTATATTGGCCTGATACTTGGCTGAGAGCAAGATGCAACCAATTTATTTTCTCTCAAACCATTATCATGAATATGATTGAATTAAAACTCATGGAATAAAGAGCAATTTCCATGGTATGTTCATTAATTATCCATAGTTATACAATATACAAATTGTGTTCTTGTAATTTCTCTCGGAATGTCTTTGCTTGATATCAGCCTCAGTATGTTCAACATCACCTGCAGATCGAATGTACTGGGTGAAACTGAACTAAACAGATTTTCTTTGCAAAGAGCACAACGCCAACACTAAAAAAATAGTGTTTACCTGGTTGGGATCTTACCAGTAACAAATCAAAGCTACAGACTATTGATCTGACTCGAGCAGTACTTCCTTAGCAAGTTATTGTCAAATCTAAAATGTCACAAAGCCCACAAAAGCGATGTTTCTTGATATCTATGGTCATGGGTTTGACTGCAACATCTTGCACATCAACAAATGAGTGATGTGGTTGCTTTACCTGCTCCTACCATCCCATTCTCACTGAACTCAAGTTTATTTCCTGCTTTCTCGACTTTCATCTATGCTAAACGACAACGAAAATTGCTTCCCCTCTTCAGACAACTTTTCCATCCTTTGTGCTGAAGTAACTCAGCAGGTCAGGCAGCATCTCTGGAGAACATGGATAGGTGACGTTTCGGGTCAGGACACTTTTTCATGTCTACGTTCTCCAGAGATACTGCCTGACTCGCTGAGTTACTCCATCAATTTGTGTCTTTTTGTTGTAAACCATCATCTGCAGTTTCTTGTTTCTACTGTAGGCGATACGTTGGAAATAGCACATGATTTCCTGTTAATAGGCTGGCCTGTAGACAATTTGGCACCTGATAGGAAAGGTAGAGAGAATAAAATGTGGAGAAATGCATTCACTGAATTCAAAATCCATCCAGCATAAAAACATAACATTGTCATGGTATCTCAATAATTTAATACGATTTGGATATTGATGTTTGATGTTGGCTTTTAAGTGTTGCAGAAAATGTATTTAAAAATAGTGGAGGAATGTAAAATTCAATTAATGCAGGATTTGGAGTAATTAAGCTTTCACCTCAAAATATAAATGTACCTGACAGGAACTACTGAACATGATACACCACTTCTCCACCATGTACTTTTAGTCTGCTCCTGATTAGTGTTCCAAATGCATTTTATAGGGTAAAAAGTCAGCATGATGGATAAGCTATACATCTGATGTCATCACCTTCATTGGTAATTGCTCAGTCGAGTGTGAATGTCCTTCCGGTGGGTCTTTTCTATGGATCTTGAGATGGCTGAAGAGGCCAGACCTAGAGCCACAGATTTTATTGTCCCTCCAGGAGGACGCCAGTGCTTGACATCTTCTAACTTGAGGAGATTGATGCATGGGCATTCACCACATGGTCTTTGACAGAGACTGGCCTGGGCATGGACTGCACCACAGTTTGGAGTCTCTCCCTGCTGCAACCTTCCTCCACCTTCTCAGCCGTTGTGGCGCTCCACCTGCTGGCCAACCACCTTTGTGGGCTGCATTTTGTCAGGAACCTCCCACTCTACCTGCCCACCATGGGTGACTCTGCCAGGAGCACAGCTCCAGACAGTTTAGCTCTCAACATTATTGGCACATGCATGCTTCTCCACCACAATCCGTGGAGATCCGATGTGGAAGGGACTAAAAAGAGGGAACACTCAAACTCCAACTGATTCATTGTGGATATTTTTATCTCTCATCCTAATTTTGGGATGTTAAACATTATTTGATGCTCACAAATCAACGTAGCTTCTATCAAAGGTGAAGTTTTACTCTTCCTCTCACACACACATGCTGTGTATATCCGCATGACCATCCTCAATCTCACCAACTCTCCACATAAGTACACACATATATACAATGCAATGTGTAGGAAGGAACTGCAGATATTGGTTTATACTGAAAATAGACACAAAAAGTAGGAATAAATCAGAGGGCCAGACAGCATCTCTGGAGAAAAAGAATAAGTGACGTTTCGGGTCGGAACCCTTCGTCTGATGCAGGTCTGAAGAAGGATTCCGACCCTATTCCCTTTTTCCAGAGATACTGCCCGACCCGCTGAATTACTCCAGTATTTTGTGTCTATCAATGACTTACAATGTTTTATTTGAACATTGGAGCATTCTGCTGCCATCCCTTAGGCTGTGCAATATTACCTAATTGGAGTGTGCATCGTAAAATGTTATTAAAATCTTTACTAATATTTTTCTGCATGAAGGAAAATTAACCCTAGATAGCAAGCAAACCTTTTTCAAGAAGAACCACAGAGTGGTCTTTCTTTATAAGTGAGCCCCTGCATTGACATTCGTCGTATGAAGATCAACTGTAACAACTCACACCACCACAGCTAAACTCAATACAAATCAAAAGCCAGTGAAAAGGCCTCAGACGGCATCTACACTAATTATCGGGGAGTTAATTATTTCAATTGTTTTAATTTAAAAGAAAGGAAAAAGAGGAACAGTAGAACAATGAAAAAAAAAACATTTTTTTTCCAAGAAGGTGTGATAAGCTAATAACATGGTTTAATCATAATAATGAGATAGATAGTAAGAAACGTTTCCCCATTTCACATATTTGCAAAACCAGAAAGTCACAGATGAGAAGTGGAAAGATGATAAGGAATCTGAGGGAAAGGTGTTTTCACCTGGAGAAGATGGTGGAAAGAGATACTCTCACAACATTGGAAAAGCATTGAGACAAGAATTTGAACAGCTAAGCAAAAGAAGTCTAGGGAGCAAGTGCTGGTAGTAGGATTAGTACAGATGAGTAGCTGATGGTCAGTATGGTAGGCTCTAGGGCCTGATTCCATTTTTTATGACTCTCCATGACTGGATAAATTAGTTGCCCAACGCGTCTTAATTTCCTTGCACGGGGTTAATTTTAAGAGCGTTGTGCATGCGCAATACCCCTGTTTCTCTGGATAAGCTGTACCACGACCACTTATTCACAGAATGAGGAAGAGAACAGGTTAATTACTCATATTAGAAAGCTTCTAGTTCTCCATCAGGGTTGCAGCTGGTAACAGTTATCATCATTTCTCTTTTTTGGGGGTTTTTACCATTTAATTTTACCTTCTATAATTTACTCTTTAGTGCGGCCTATATTGTGGGGATGGACCATTTTGTTCTAGCTTCTATATTCATATTTTCTAATCAAATTTAAGTGAGAGCATTAGCTACGGTGGCAATCTGCAAAGATTGACGGATTTTTTTTCTTCATATAGTTGTGTCTGTTTTTCTTTAACCGATAAAAATGCTACTGAAATCCTACGAACCAGAACTTGATTAAGCAGCTGAACTAAATTAGTGGGGGGAATCTCATGCTGTGTGGTTTTATATTTTTGTCAAAACCAAGGAACTAATTGAAATGAAATGAAATGCTACCAATGGGTAGCCTTTAACACTCGCACGCTGGACAGTGTAAAGGGAATTAAGGAAAACACTGCAACTAACATTTAAAAAATTAACACTTTAAAGCCTGTTTATTGCATGCTAGACTCAACAAAAGGGCAGCATGGTGATGCAATGGTAGAGTTGCTGCCTTACAGCGCCAGAGACCTGGGTTCGATCCTCACTATGGGTGCTGTTTGTACAGAGTTTGTACATTCTCCCTGTGACCTGCGTGGGTTTTCTCTGGGTGCTCCGGTTTCAAGTTCAAGTTCAAGTTCAAGTGAGTTTATTGTCATGTGTCCCTGTATAGGACAATGAAATTCTTGCTTTGCTTAAGCACACAGAAAATAGTAGGCATTTACTATAAAACAGATAAATGTGTCCATATACCATGATATAAATATATACACACATGAATAAATAAACTGGTAGTGCAAATAACAGAAAGTGGTTGCTAATAATCAGAGTTTTGTCCGAGCCAGGTTTAATAGCCTGATGGCTGAGGGGAAGTAGCTATTCCTGAACCTGGTTGTTGCAGACTTCAGGCTCCTGTACCTTCTACCTGAAGGTAGCAGGGAGATGAGTGTGTGGCCAGGATGGTGTGGGTCTTTGATGATACTGCCAGCCTTTTTGAGGCAGCGACTGCGATAAATCCCCTCGATGGAAGGAAGGTCAGAGCCGATGATGGACTGGGCAGTGTTTACTACTTTTTGTAGTCTTTTCCTCTCCAGGGCGCTCAAATTGCCGAACCAAGCCACGATGCAACCGGTCAGCATGCTCTCGACTGTGCACCTGTAGAAGTTAGAGAGAGTCTTCCTTGACAATCCGACTCTCCGTAATCTTCTCAGGAAGTAGAGGCGCTGATGAGCTTTTTTGATAATTGCGTTAGTGTTCTCTCCTCCCACACTCCAAAGACATATAGGTTTATAGGCTAATTGGCTTGGTAAAATTGTCCCTAATGTGTGCAGGATAGTGTTAGTGTGTAGCAATCGTTGGTTAGCGTGGACTTGGTGGGCTGAAGTGCCCGTCTCCACACCGTATCTCTAAAGTCTAAAGTAAAGTAAAGGAAACAATTCTGTGCCACTGTGCTTCCCTCAAGCACAGTGAGGTCCTTAAATGCTGCATCTGCACTTACCCTGGAAGGAGGATAATATTCCAGCTTTAGGAGGGGAATTTATAAGCTTGGAAAAGATAGACATAGAATATTTTATTTTTAGCAGCATAGTGGTGCAGCTGGTGGAGTAGCTGCCTCACGGTGCCAGAGACCTGGGTTCAACCTGACCTCGGGTGCTGTCTGTGTGGAGTTTGCATGTTCTCATTGTGTGACCTTGTGGGTTTCCTTCGGATGCTCCAGTTTCCAACTACACCTCAAAGACTTGCAGGTTTGTAGGCCAATAGGCTTCTGTAAATTGCCCCTCGTATGTACAGAGTGAATATAACATAGAACTAGCACGAAAGGGTGATTCATGGTCGATGCGGACTCACTGCATCTTTCAATTCACTTCAATAAAGCATGGTTTTTAAACATCGACAGATGTAAGCATCATTGTCACACAGTGACTCAATGACTGAAGTTGGGCTGATTCAGGAATGGAGGTGATAAAGTTTGAGAAGAATACCTATCCTGTGAAGGGCACTTAGAGGCATGGTATTTATGTGGCCATTCCGGTTATATTCCTGACCATCAGGCATTCCCAGGATGGTACAGGGGTCAACAACATTAATGCTGCAGATTATCAAGGGAAGGTGGTTAAATGCTTTCTCGTTGGACATGATCAGTGGGGAAGATAGCTCAGCCATGATTGAATGGTGGAGTAGACTTGGTGGGCCGAATGGCCTAATTCTGCTCCTATCACTTATGAATATAAACTTACCTTGTGAGATTTAAAGCTATTTTCTTCATTGCTCTTTTCAGTTTCAATAACTGACTTTGGATATTTGGTTGGGCAGATAATGCAGAGGCAATTTCCAAATGTCGGCTACGGAGAGTCGGTTTGTCAAGGAAGACTCTCTCTAACTTCTACAGGTGCACAGTAGAGAGCATGCTGACCGGTTGCATCGTGGCTTGGTTCGGCAATTTGAGCGCCCTGGAGAGGAAAAGACTACCAAAAGTAGTAAACACTGCCCAGTCCATCATCGGCTCTGAACTTCCTTCCATCGAGGGGATTTATCGCAGTCGCTGCCTCAAAAAGGCTGGCAGTATCATCAAAGACCCACACCATCCTGGCCACACACTCATCTCCCTGCTACCTTCAGGTAGAAGGTACAGGAGCCTGAAGACTGCAACAACCAGGTTCAGGAATAGCTGCTTCCCCACAGCCATCAGGCTATTAAACCTGGCTCGGACAAAACTGATTATTAATAACCACTTTCTGCTATTTGCACTTTATCAGTTTATTTATTCATGTGCGTGTATATTTATATCATAGTATATGGACACATTTATCCATTTTGTAGTAAATGCCTACTATTTTCTTTGTGCTTAAGCAAAGCAAGAATTTCATTGTCCTATACAGGGACACATGACAATAAACTCACTTGAACTTGAACTTGAACAAATGTCCATTATCTCTGAACTGCTTTTCACCGAATTGCACATCACACTACTGTCGTTTCACGCATTGTGCTTGAGTCAACACTAACTAGTAACTATCAACCAGTCATCAGCTACTATCCTTATCTATGGCTACTGCTGCATTATCTGCCCAACCAAATATCCAAAGTTAGTTATTGAAACTGAAAAGAGCTATGAAGAAAATAGCTATTATCTCACGAGATAAGTTCATAAGTGATAGGAGCAGCCCACCAAGTATACTCCACCATTCAATCATGGCTGAGCTATCTTCCCCACTAAACTCTATTTATCCTGACTTCTCCCCATAACCCCTGATACCCGTACTAATCAAGTCTATCTACATTTGCCTTAAAAATATCCATTGACTTGGTCTCCACAGCCAATGTGGGAGGAAACCGAAGATCTCGGACAAAACCCACGCAGGTCATAGGGTGAATGTAGTAAGGATGGAACCTGGGTCTCTGGCGCTGTAAGGCAGCAACTCTACCACTGCCCACCGTGCTAACCTTTTGACGGAGCATACTGGGGCAAACTATTCCAAATTCCATCTCCAACTACAAATTCCTCGGGGTACACATCTCGGAGGATCTGTCCTGGTCCCTCAATACCACCAAACTGATCAAAAAGGCGCAGCAGCACCTTTACTTCCTGAGGAGGCTCAAGAAAGCTCACCTGTTCCCCCAGATCCTGACCAACTTTTACCGCTGTACCATCGAAAGCATCCTGACCACCTGCTTCACGGTATGGTACAGCAGTTGCACCGCAGCGGATAGGAAGGCACTACAACGGGTGGTGAAAACTGCTCAGCACAACATCGGTGCCCCGTTCCCTGCCATGGATGCCCTCCACCGAAAACGGTGTCTGAGACGGGCCAGGAAGATCATCAAGGACCCCTCTCACCCTAACCATGGACTGTTTGCCCTCCTCCCATCAGGGAGGCGGTACAGGAGCCTCAGGTCTCGAACTAGCAGGATGAGGAACAGCTTTTTCAACAACACACTTACATTGCTGAACTCGGAGTCCCATCGCTAGATATCTTTGGTCTCTCCATCCACATTGTTAACCAGTACTCTTCTTACTCTAATGTATGCTTGTTCTGTATTTTTTTTTTTTTTCTATCTTGCACTATGACTATGACCAGACGCTAAACTGCATTTCGTTGTACCTATACTTGCATCTGTGCAATGCCAATAAAGTTGAATTGAATTGAATTGAATTGAATTGAATTGAATTGAATTGAATTGAAATCAATTGAATCTCATATCTTGCACTAGGACTGATGTAGGATCTGAGAGGTGACACGAGAAACACGGGGCTCCACTGTTTGATTGCCTGGGGATCCTAGCAAAAGAACATGGTACCAGGATAGACACAAAATGCTGGAGTAACTCGGAGGGACACGCAGTATCTCTGGAGAGAAGGAATGGGTGACGTTTCGGGTCGAGACCCTTCTTTAGTGAGAGTCTCGGGAGAGGGAAACAAGAGATATGGTAGGGTACAAAGGGAATGTAATGTGCGAATAGGACATATCAAGGCAGATGATGATCAAGGAAATGTAGAATGGTCCATTGTTGGCTGAGCGGAGGGTGACAACGAGGCAAACAAACAGTAAAATTTATTGGAGAACTAATACCAGGAAGTGTTGTCATCCTGAATCTGTCAGCGTGTCCCTATCAACATCTACAAGCCCAGGATTCACATCAAACCAAATGGTTGAATGTCAACACAGATGGAGTGAAGATTCAACATTCACTCTATTTAGTGCCCATATTAACACAGAACGTCATTTTATTCATTTCGTCGTTTCTACTGGTGACACTTTGAACACACTCTTCCACTATGTGAGATTCAAGCCCCATTTTAGTTTACCTTTTCTTTGCTCGCAGATGCCTGATCTGCTTTGTTCATTTTGCATGCAGTTTCAGTCCTGTTTTCAATTTTAAGATGTTTCGGTACATATCCGGTCCTCAGTTTATTCCTTCCGACTCCTTGCTAACTCACGCTGTTTTAATTTTCAGCCATTCAGCCTAATGATTTTATTTTGTATCTGCATTTCTCTGCTCTTATGTCATGTGCTACCACTTTGACTTTGCTGTCGTGACACTGGGTTTAATTAGCATCGAGTCTTTGGAATTTTCTTGCAGTGCAGTGAACGGAGCACTCGGTTGACATTCAAAAGTTTCCTCGTTGCCAGTATCCTCTGTATTTGAGATGAAGGGGAGGTCAACTCTGCAATGAATTAAGATCGGATTTTACACGCGCTTGATCTAAATTTGTTCCACAGGCAGTCTGCTGATACTCAGTTTATTCATTCAGAAATTAACTCTGAATTCGTACCCAGGGTGAAATGACCGTCAGAATTGAATGGGGTTTTCGAAGGGAGACCAGATGAGAACGGATCCATTCTCTTTGGGAGTTAACTGCGTTGTTCATTTATGCTTTCTTGTTAGTGAAATGATACATCAGCATGAAGATGACCTAGCCAAGGAGTGAGTCAACCATACTGTTTACAAATCTGTGTGTTAAATGTGAATTGGGACAAATGGAACTTGGTCAGGAATGTGAGAAGCAAATCCCCACATTTTCCCACCAACTCCCTTCCAAATCTATTGGCCACGAAGCAAACCTTTTACTTTAAGCATAAGCAGGTGTCAGGGGTTAAGGGGGGAGGCAGAAGAATAGGGTTGAGAGGGAAAGATAGATCAACCATGATTGAATGGTGGAGTAGATTTGATCGTCCGAATGGCCTAATTCTGCTCCTAGAGACTATGAACTAAGCTATAAGTGCAAGTCGCAAATAATGGCAACGATCACAGTAGTTCAGGTGTTCTGGGACAGTAATGAGGGGACCCTCCTATGTGCCAGTGTCCTATTATCCTGCCTGGAACCCGTAAGTTATGTGATGGAGACACAATGCCCTGCAAATGTTGAAACATGGATTAAGCAAATTGCAAAGTGCTGCAGCAACTCTACGGGTCAGGCAGCATCTGGGGAAGGAATGAATGTTTTGGGTCGGGACCTTTCTTCATACCAATTTACACTAAGTTTTGTGATGGTTGCAGTGTTGTCTAAAAGGCCAGCAGAAATTGAAAGAGGTTAGTTTCTACTGCAATTTTACTCTAGCTTTTGCTTAGCATTAATAGCCCCAGTTTAGAAATAGGGACACAGATGTAAGTCTTAAAGGCCTCCATCATATCGGCTTCCAACAGCACCGCTGGTAATGCGTTTCAGGCGATGACCACTCTGTGTAAAAAAACGTGCCTAGCTCATTTCTTTTAAACTCTGCCCTTTCACCTTAAAGCTGTGCCCTCTAATATTTGATATTTCAATAGACAATAGACAATATGTGCAGCAGTAGTCCATTCGGCCCTTCGAGCCAGCACTGCCATTCAATGTGATCATGGCTGATCATCCACAATCAGTACACCGTTCCTGCCTTCTCCCCATATCCTCTGACTCCGCTATCTTTAAAAGCCCTATCTAGCTCTCTCCTGAAAGTATCCAAAGAACCGGCCTCCACCGCCTCGCTGAGGCAGAGAATTCCACAGACTCACAACTCTCTGTGTGAAAAAATGTTTCCTCATCTCCGTTCTAAATGGCTTACCCCTTATTCTTAAACTACGGTCCCTGGTTCTGGACTCCCCCGACATCGGGAACATGTTTCCTGCCTCTAGCGTGTCCAAACCCTTAATAATCTTATATGTTTCAATCAGATTCCCTCTCATCCTTCTAAATTCCAGAATACAAGCCTTGCCGCTTCATTCTCTCAGCGTATGACAGTCCCGCCATCCTGGGAATTAACCTCATGAACCGCTCAATAGCAAGTATGTCCTTCCTCAAATTTGGAGACCAAAACTGCACACAATACTCCAGGTGTGTTCTCACTAGGGCACTGTACAACTGCAGAAGGACCTCTTTGCTCCTATACGCAACTCCTCTCATTATGAAGGCCAACATGCCATTCGCTTTCTTTACTGCCTGTTGTACCTGCATGCTTACTTTCATTGACTGATGAACAAGGACCCCCCAGATCCCATTATACTTCTTTTTATTATTCAAAACAATAGTCTCCATTGTGGAAAAAAAATCTTATTCAAGGTTCATATTGGACAGCAGGAGGAACTTGACAAAAGAATGAAGGTAAATTAATATTACAAGCATTCTTTTCCAACATAAGTAAGTAAGTAAGTAAGTTTATTGGCCAAATATTCACATACAAGGAATTTGCCTTGGTGCTCCGCCCACAAGTAACAACATGACATACAGTGACAGTTACGAATGACTCAGAAAACACTAAACATGAATATTAATAAAACATTAATGATAAAACACCATTGATCAAGCATGTGAACCAACAAAATACCAGATCAAAGGGAGGCTACAGATTTTTGGCTGTTGAGTAGAGCAACTACTCGTTGATAAAAACAGTTTTTATGTCTGGCTGTGGCAGCTTTGACAGTCCGGAGTCGCCTTCCAGAGGGAAGTGATTCAAGGAGTTTGTGGCCAGGATGAGGGGGGTCAGAGATGATCTTGTCCGCTCGCTTCCTGGTCCATGCAGTGTACAGTTCATCAATGGAGGGAAGGTTGCAGCCAATAACCTTCTCTGCTGATCGGATGATTTGCTGCAGCCTCCAGGTGTCATGTTTGGTGGCTGAGCCAAACCAAACCATGATGGAGAAGGTGAGAACAGACTCTACGATGGCCATGTAGAATTGGACCATCATTGCCTGTGGCAGATTGTGCTTCCTCAGCTGACGTAGGAAGTACATCCTCTGTTGTGCCTATTTGACTGTGGAGTCGATGGTAGCCCCCCACTTAAGGTCCTTGAAGATGATGGTTCCCAGAAACATAAAAGACTCCACAGATGTGACTGTGGTGTTGTTGATGGTGAGTGGGGTGAGGGGAGGGGAGCTCTCCTAAAGTCTACAATCAATTCCACTGTCCTAAGAGCGTTGAGCTCCAGGTTGTTGCGATGGCACCAGGACACCAGCAGTGACACTTCCTGTCTGTAGGCAAATTCCTCCCCATCCTGGATCAGTCCAATCAGGTTTGTGTCATCCGTAAACTTGAGAAGCTTGACAGATGTGTCTGTGGAGGTGCAGTCGTTGGTGTAGAGAGAGTAGAGGAGAGGAGAGAGTACACAGCCTTGCGGTGCTCCTGTGCTGAGTGTTTGCGGGTCCGAGATGTGCTTTCCCAGTCTCACATGCTGCTTCCTGTCTGTCAGGAAGCTGGTGATCCACTGACAGAGGGGTTCAGGCACAGTCAACTCGGAAAGTTTGGAGTGTAGTAGCTCTGGCACAATGGTGTTGAATGCAGAGCTAAAATCAACAAACAGGATCCTCGCATAGGTCACCTGGCGGTCTAGGTGCTGTAGGATGAAGTGAAGGCCCAGGTTGACTGCATCATCCACAGATCTATTGGCCCGATATGCAAACTGCATAGGATCCAGCAGGGGGATCGTGATATTTTTCAGCTTGATATCGTGATATTGATGGTGATATTTCTTCCTTTTGGTATGAAAAGCCTTCTACTCAGATGACCAATTTCAACACCCATTTAATGGGCCCTGGGTGATCAGAAGGGATTATTTATCACCCCATGTCTCTCTGATACTAATTGTACCCCTCAGAAATTGATACACTGTGGCCTCTCTTGCAGGGATCATTTGTCCAAAGGTACCTTAGTATGCTGTACAATTCCCAGCCCAATACAATACAAAGTGCTGGAGGAACTCCAGGGTGACACAGTGGTGCAGCAGTAGAGTTGCTGCCTTACAGTGCCAGAGACCTGGGTTTGATTCTAACTATGGGTGCTGTCTGGATGAAGTTTGTACATTCTCCCTATGACCGCGTGGGCATTCTCCAGGTGCTCCGGTTTCCACCCACACTCCAAAGACATACAGGTTAATTGGCTTAGGTAAAATTGTAAATTGTCCCTAGTGTGTAGGATGGTGTTAGTGTATGGGGTGATTGCTGTTCGGCATGGATTCGGTGGGCTGAAGGGCATGTTTTCATGCTGTATCTCTAAAGCTTAAAGTCTGAAACTAAACGGCTCAGGCAGCATTCCAGGGCAACAATGTATTTGGAATAAATGTGATCTTGCCGGTGTCATCCTCTCCTTGAAACCTTTTTTTAATCTAGCCTTTGTTAACCAACTTGACAATCATAAAATTCCTCACATGTATCCAATGCCAGGCTTTGTCCTGCCCCTCTTCTTTTTTCCAGCTTTCCCTCCCTTACCACTCTGAATATTGACCATAATGTTGTCGCCTGTCCATGTCTGCCAGAGATGCTGCTTAACCTGTTGAGTTTACTCCAGCACTTTGTGTGTTCTATGTAAGGTTCCAGCATCTGCAGTTCCTTGTGTCTACAATTTCCAGCCCCATATCTCAGAACTGGCAATATAAGGGTTAAATCCCAGCGGAGGTAGATTTGAAGCCTGTTTTGGACTTCTGACGCATTGCTGTTCAATGTGTACAACACTTGGACCCAGAATCACATTGCAAAGCTGTGTTAACATGCGATGCCCATCTCACATATGTTTAAAACCTGAAAGTGCTTGCACGGCATTTCAGCTATGATTTTCCTCTTTGAATTTAGAAACAAATACAGTAATTTGAGCTGGTGACTCAGTGAAGACCTCCTCACAATGGCTAACTCCGATGGTGGCCCAAACAGCATCTCCTCACTTCAGTGGAGCCACATCCATTCTATAATTTATCATTCTAAATTTACACCGGATGGACTAACCTTCAGTCTGGAGGCAGTGATGTTCTGATGTTGACATATAATTTAGAGTCTAACAGGATCTCAAGAAATAAAACACACTGCTGCACTTTGTACCCCAAAGTGATATTACAGAGTATACAACTCACATGTAAATTTATTTGCATTTTCAGAAAAGCCGAAATGTAATTTCAGTCTATGAGTCAGCAAGATACTCGTCATACGACTGCTTGTGGTCAGATAAAGCAATGTTTCATATCCCAGTGGAGTCACTTCAATGTTTTAATTTAGATTTCTAAATCTGTAAATGTGAAGAATCGTGCTTTTCTTAAGGGCCTGTCCCACTATACGAGTTTACCCAAGAGCTCTCCCGAGTTTAAAAAAAAATCAAACTCGTGGTAAGTACGTAGAATGTACGTAGCGGGTACGTCGTAGCTCGGGACGTCTCTTAGCGGCTCGTAACGCTAACGGCAGGTACTCGGGAAACGCGGTAAACTCGTGAAGTTTTTTTCAACATGTTGAAAAATGTCCACGAGAGCCCCGAGTACCTACGAGCGGCTATTACCGCAATTCTCCAAGTTCGAATCAGGGGAAACTCGGGAGAAATCTTGAATTACCTCGTACAATGGGACAGGCCCTTACCTTGTTTTCTTAACTAGCTTGAAAGCACGTACCACCACACTCGGAAACACCTTATTTCACTCCTTTTCATTAAACCATTAAACGGTCCTTCCCTAAGTTAGGCTACCATTCCGATTTTCCAACCTGGATGCGGATATTGGATTTTATTCTGGAACTTTAGGGCAGCATGGTGGCGCAGCGGTAGAGTAGGTGCCTTACAGCGCCGGAGAAAACACACGCGGTCACGGGGAGAACGTAAAACTCCGAACAGATAACACCCGCAGTTCGATCCCGACTACGGGTATTATCTGCACGGAGTTTGTGAGTTCGCCCCGTGACCGCATGGGTTTTCTCCGAGATCATAAGGTCATAAGGTCATAAGTGATGGGAGTAGAATTAAGCCATTCGGCCCATCAAGTCTACCCCACCGTTCAATCACTGCTTATCTATCTTCCCCACTTAATTCCATTCTCCTGCCTTCTCCCCATAACCTCTGACACCCATACTAATCAAGAATCTATCTATCTCTGCCTTAAAAATATCCATGACGTCCTCCACAGCCTTCTGTGGCAAAGAATTCCACAGATTCATCACCCTCTGACTAAAGAAATTTCTCCTCACAGTCTGAGCCTGACGAATGGACTGACGCGAAACGTCACCAATTACTCCATGTACTCCAGAGATGCTGACTGACCTGATGAGTTACTCCAGCACTTTGTGTCTTTTTTTGTGTGTTAACCAGCATCTGCCCTTTCTTGTTTCTACAGCTTATTTCAGACATTGCATGAATGAATTTCTTCTCTTCCAGGACCTCAGATTTGTGATTCCCTTTAGCTCATTCTGATTCCCTTTTACAACAGCCTACCTGCTGTCAACAATAACTTATATATCAAAAATCTGCACATTTTAGAAATATGAAATTAAATAGAAAATGCTGGGAATACTTAGTAGGTTAAGTAGCACCTGTGGAAGGAAAAACAGACATGTGTTAGGTCAAAGAATTATAAAATTGAGAAGATAAGTTAATGTCAAATTGCAGAGAAGATGGAGGAGAGATGGCTGCAGCGAAAGGAATGTCTGATTTTTTGAGGACAGGTGTTCCCAAATAATTCAATGTTCTAAGAATTATCTGGGGGAAAAAATAGATTGGAGAGTGAGAGAGAAAATAAACAAAGGAATATATTCAAGACAAGAGTGTTTAATTGTCATATGGTGGTAAAGATACATTTGTTCATTGGCCATCAGTCAAGGTATTGAGTATGGGAGTTGGGACATTATATTATAGTTGTACAAGACATTGGTGAGGTCACATTTGAAGTACTTTATTCAGTTTTCGTCACCTTGCTATAGGAAGGATGTCATTAAGCTGGAATGAGTGCAGAAAATGTTTATGAGAAGTTGCCAGGACTTGAGGGGCTGAGCTAAGGGTTGGGAAAGGTTGGGCAGGCTAGGACTCTACTGCATGGAGTTCAGATGGCGGAGGGGTGATCTTAAAGAGGTGTATAAAATAATGAGGGGAATAGGAAGGGTGAATGCAAAGAATCATTTACACGAGTTGGGAAATCAACAACCAGAAGACATAGGTTTAAAGTTAGAGGGGCAAGAATGAATACAAAAGTGAGATGCAGCCTTTTCACTCAGAGGGTGGTGTGTATATGGAACCAGCTGCCAGAGAAGGTAGTTGAGGCAGGTACTATAACAGCCTTGGACAGGTACCCGGATATAAAAGGTTTAGAAGGATATGGGCCAAACATTGGGAAATGGGACTAGCTTAGATGGGAATATTGGTTCGTAAGGAGGAATTGGGTCGAAGGGCCTGTTTCCATACTGTGAGACTAAGGAACAATGACATTCTTACTTGCAGCAGCTTAACAGTTCTGTAAACGCACTATACACAGTTAATATATAATAAACAAAATAAAATCGATAAACCAATAACCACAATGCTAGTGCAAAAAAAAGCATAGCCCTTAGTGCAACCAAAGAAGTCCATAGAAGTTCATGGTTGAAGTTAGTGTTGTGAAGTGTTCCAGAGCTTGATGGTTGCTGGGAAGAAGCTATTCTTGAACCTGGTGTGAATGCAGACTGTGAGATTTCGAGCAGTGAAAAGCAAGTCAGAGTTTGTCCTGAGACCTTAAACTAAAAGAGGAATGTTTGAAATGCCCAGCACATCAGGCAGTGTCTATGGAGAGAGAAAAAATGTGTTAATAACTTGGATGAGTAATCTTGCAGCAGATCTGGCCTGTGTTAATACAAACAAGAAAAGTAAGTTATCTGAATTTATTGAATGTGATATTGAGTCCCATAAGGGCAACATGCTCTGCTGGATGATGAAATAGAGTTTCTTAGCCTTAACATGTAGGAAGGAACTGCAGATGCTGGTTTAAACCAAAGATAGACACAAAAAGCTTGAGTAACTCAGCGGTACAGGCAGCATCTCTGGAGAGAAGGAATGGGTGATGTTTCGGGTCGAGACTGAAGGGTCTGAAGAAGGGTCTCGACCTGAAATGTCACCCGTTCCTTCTCTCCAGAGATGCTGCCTGTCCCACAGAGTTACTCCAGCTTTTTGTGTCTATCTGCTTAGGCTTAACTTTGAGTTTCATTGGCAGAATACAGGAGGCCATAAACAGACAGATCAAGCTGGGTGAGTAACAGAGGGTCAAAGTCACAGGTAATGGAGGCCCAGGCTCTCTGCTGTAGACTTAGCAGTGGCTACCCAAGCTGTATTTGGCTTCTGCAATGTGGAGACCACACTGTGAGCACCAAATGCAATAAACTAGATTGGAAGAACTGCGAGTACATCATTGTTTCACTGGGAACTTTTTTACTATTCAGAGAAACATTGTAAAATAAAAATTGACATTCCAATAATTGTTGAATTACAATTATTTTATATTTCATTAAAATATTGGTAGTTAGAAAATAGATAAATGTAAGACTTATGTGCTTACACCATCTACAAATTTGAGCGTTATGAGTTGAATGCTGTAATTAATATGCTTGGGACTCTTATCAACTAGTAAGTCAATGGATTTAACTGCATTTTTACTTCATTCTGCTTATGTGGTAAAGTGTAGCAAGGGACTTTACCGGAGCAGTACCAAATATATTTGACACTGTGCCACATAAGAAGTTGTTGTGTTACGGTTGTTACAGTTCTACAAGATGCTGGTGAGGCCAACCTGTGAGTTTTATATTTAGTTTTGATTACCTTCCTATATGAAAGAAGTTTTAAGCCCCTGTCCCACTTAGGAAACCTGAACGGAAACCTCTGGAGACTTTGCGCCCCACCCAAGGTTTCCGTGCGGTTCCCGGAGGTTTTTGTCAGTCTCCCTACCTGCTTCCACTACCTGCAACCTCCGGCAACCACCTGCAACCTCCGGGAACCGCACGGAAACCTTGGGTGGGGCGCAAAGTCTCCAGAGGTTTCCATTCAGGTTTCCTAAGTAGGACAGGGGCATAAAAGGCTGCAAAAGAATGCTGAGAGTATGTACTTGGATGTTTCCAGGACTCGTGACCCTGCGCTACAGTGAGAGATTGGGCAGGCTAAAACTTCATGCTCTGGAGCACAGGAGGATGAGAGGTGATCTTATGGAGGTGTGTAGAATCATGAGGGGAATAGATAGGGTGATTGCACAGAATAGTTTTTTTTTCCCAGGGTAGGGGAATCAAGAAAGTTTAATGTGAGAGGGGAAAGATTTAATAGGAACTTGAGAGGCAACTATTTTACATGTAGGGTGATGGGTATATGGAACGATTTGCCAGTGAAAATTGTTGAGGCAGGTACTATAACAACATTTAAACAATATTTTGATGGGTACATGGATAGAAAAGGTTTAGAGGCATATGGGCCAAAAACGTGCAAATGGGACGAGATTAGATAGGGCATCTTGGTTGGCATGGAGGAGTTGGGCTGAAGGGTCAATTTTCATGCCATTTTAATTTATGACTTCATGACTCAAAGAAATGAGAATGATTGAAAATGTTTGGGCTAAAAGATAGATTTCATGGAATCCCCTTAGGTAGGAGCGATGTAGAATAGCAGAGTAAGGAAGGCATTGCCAGTGTTTATAAGTACTACAGCTGACAACACAGCTGCCAATCGATGAATGACTTAAACAGGGGATGTGCATGAGCTCTGATTTTAAAGATGATGGTATTTAGCTATCAGCTGTACAGCTGGATTATCCATTACAATAAACTCTCCTAACTGTGAAACTGTTAGTCAAAGGACACTAGATGTTACATTTTTCCTTTGATGAATTGGTGATATGAAAGCAAATCCAAATACATTCATATCCACTTTAGTTCCAATTTATGTAAGTTAAAAACTATAATCCCTGAAATCATTGCAAGCTCACTTGCTTATATGTTGACTCTCAATCTATGATCAACTCATGTCTGAATTCCACACAAACCACTTTGGTATATATATTTTTTATTTAGTCCAAAAATGATATCATGAAAGCAAAAATGTGTGATATGTTTATTTTTTTTTCATGTTGAGGTGTTATTTAGAGTAAATTATAGTTATCATCAACGAAATAACATTTCAATGTTTTGTATATTTATCAGGAATGAATGCACAATATTGATTTCTGAACCATTAATGTACATAAACTCGCTCACCAGAATCAAAATGACCATCAGTGTCGAGTCACAAAACAGATACTGTCCAGTGAAAAAAGTGCTGGAGTCAGGCAACATCTGTGGAGGGAATGTTCAGGCAACGTTTCAAGTCGGGACTCTTCTTCAAGATTCCAGCATCTGATGTTCCTTGAGTCACCATCAGCCGAAGGATAGAGAGATGGTGCACGGAATGCCCACTCTTACCACCTTGAGAGAGTTGGTTCAGTGTCATTCTCTCTCTGGTGAATAGACCCAGGCCAGATTTATGACCCAGATCATCATCATCATCATCATCATTATCATCATTTGCGGATCAGCAGGTCCACTCCTCACGCTTAACCTCAGAGCAACTCCTGTGGCCACACCAACAAGTTCATTAGTTCATAAATGATAGGAGCAGAATTAGGCCATTCGGCCCATCAAGTCTACGCCACATTCAATCATGGCTGATCTATCTCTCCCTCTTAACCCCTGTCTTCTGTCTTCTTCCCATAACCCCTGACATCCTGTATTAATCAGGAATCTATCTATCTCTGCATTTGACTTGGCCACCAAAGCCGTCTATGGCAATGAAATTCCACAGATTCACAACTCTTGCTGCACCAACATGCTGCAGTCCTGGGGATCTAGATGTCCTCCAAGCCTTCTGGTCACAACTGCCTCACGAGGTGGAATAGTCCACAAACAGTGATTAACCTTAGGCAACAAATTTCGAGGCAGTGCCCCTGATAAATATCTGACAGTGCACTGACAATGAGAGACATTTAAAATCATTTGAAAAACTTTCCATTTTTACGTACAAATAATAAATTTACTTCAAACATATTGAAATTACAATTTTAAAATATTACAATTTCTTAAAATAAAAAAACTTCACTAATAGCACAATCTGCAAGTACTTTTAAATGGTGCAGTGGCAGACATACAGTATGTATGAGCTGGTATAGAACTGAAGAATCAGTTGCATAGTGAATCCAGTATCTGGATCAAGTACTATGTGTCTGGCTTGATTGTAATCATGTATAATCTTTTTATTGACTGGATAGCACAACAAAACGCTTTACACGTTTGCGTGTTTATTATTTTATGTCTATGTTTTGATGTAGTTTTTGTTATTTTTTGTTGGGGTATGTGTGTGGGGGGTGGGGGTGGTGTGGGGGGGAGGGGGTAACTTTTAAATCTCTCCCTGCATGGGAGACCCGACCTTTTCTTTGTCGGGTCTCCGTTGTCGTTGGGGCTGCAACGAGGAGCGGCCTCCAACAGGAAGACCGGGGGCTGTGGTGCCGACTACTCACCTCACCGTCGCGGAGCTGGCCGAGTCCAGAGCGGGTGGAGCGGTGGTGGACGCTGCTGCGGCCCGACCTCCGGAGCTTCGGAGGCTGCAACTGCGGGTTTGGCGGACAGTGACACCGGGAGCCCGCGGGTCCCTGGAGGGAGACCGCTTTTCGGGGCTTCCGCAATGGCGACTTCTCCCGCCCGAGTTGCGGGGTTGAAGAGCTCCTGGAGCGGGGCCTTACAGCACCGCCCCGCGTGGCTTGGAATGGCTGCGGGACTGCGAGCGCCCGCCGGGGGCTCTAACACCAAGACCCGGTGTGCGACCTTGCATCACCCGGCGTGGCTTTAATGGCCGCGGGACAATCGCCATCGCCAGCCGGGGGCTTTGACTTTGACTCTGACATCGGGGGGGAGAGTGCAGTGGAGAGATAAGTTTTTTTGGCCTTCCATCACAGCAATGTGATGGATGTTTATGTAAATTATGTTGTGTCTTGGGTCTATTTGTTTGTAATGTATGGCTGCAGAAACGGCATTTCGTTTGGACCTCAAGGGGTCCAAATGACAATAAATTGAATTGTATGTATTGTATTGTACACTCTACTTCGGTACTCATGACAATAATGAACTAAACTAAACTAAATTAAACTAAGCAAAGTGCATCATGCTTGGCACAGATATTGTGGGCAGAAAGGCATGTTCCTATGCTGCACTATTCTATGTTCCATAATAGAAACATAGAAACATAGAAAATAGGTGCAGGAGTAGGCCATTCGGCCCTTCGAGCCTGCACCGCCATTCAATATGATCATGGCTGATCATCCAACTCAGTATCCTGTACCTGCCTTCTCTTCATACCCCCTGATACCTTTAGCCACAAGGGCCACATCTAACTCCCTCTTAAATATAGCCAATGAACTGGTCTCAACTACTTTCTGTGGCAGAGAATTCCAGAGATTCACCACACTCTGTGAAAAATGTTTTTCTCATCTCGGTCCTAAAAGATTTCCCCCTTATCCTTAAACTGTGATCCCTTGTTCTGGACTTCCCCAACATCGGGAACAATATTGCTGCATCTAGCCTGTCCAACCCCTTAAGAATTTTGTAAGTTTCTATAAGATTCTATTCTAAATTCTAGATAAAATTCTAGCGAGTACAAGCCGAGTCTATCCAGTCTTTCTTCATATGAAAGTCCTGACATCCCAGGAATCAGTCTGGGAATTGGGAATTGTACAGGGAGACAATGAGACAAAGGAGATAATGGAGGAGGGGAGTGGGAAGAGGGAGGAAGGGAGGGAGGGGGTGAGGGGAGGAAGCAGTTGGTGGAAGTTGGGGAGAGGAAGGATAATGGATGGGATAATTTACACTAAATAACACTTCAACTGGACAAAATAACATGAAAAAAATCATGACACTGAACCCCACTCCTCACCTCCCCCCTATCACAGCCCCCCCACAATGAAAATCACGATGTTTAAAAAAAAATGAAATTGTCAATGAAAATCGCATTTTTTCTTTAAAATAACCTAAACACAATCTATATAACTAAAGTTCTCGTCTTGACCACTTCCTGTCTGCGCTCTATATTGATTTTAGAAAAAACGCTATCATATATCGCTATGATTTTGGCCATCTTACTCACAGTCCTCCTCCTTCCTCATAGTGAATCTCCAACACCTCCTCACTGTGATGGAAGGCAAAAGTCTTATCTCTTCTCTTTGTTCTTCTCCCGCGGTCCAGCAGTCCAACTGCAGCATCGAGGCGACTGGGGCTTACGATGTTAAAGCCTCCGGCGGGCGATGGCAAGTCCCGTGGCCGTTTAAGCTGCACCAGGCGATGTTAGGCCTCGCACCGAGTCCTTTAAACCCGCGATTCCGGCGGGTTAAGTTGCCATTGCGGGAGCTCCGAAAAGCGGTCTCTCATCAGGGACCTGCGAGCTCCCAATGTTCCTGTCCACCGGGCCTGTGGCCGGAGCCTCCGGAGCCTGCGAAGCTCCAAAGTCAGGTCGCAGCCGCGCGCCAACACAGCTCACCCTGCTCCGAATGGGTGTACCTTGGTCTAGGGGGGTTAGAGTTGTAAATACCCTTCATTAGTTTGACCACCAAATAGACAGACAGGGCACTTCTAGCTGTGTTGATGGAACTGTAGCTGAGTCCTTCATCGTGGTGAAGGTTCGCCAGGAATTCCAGTATGCTGGTAACTGTAGCGGTTGAGTAGGTGGTCCCTGTATCCAAGCAGTACTTCTCCCAATTTTTGATGCTGGACAAGTACTGTTTTCTTGTGGATGTTCGGAGGGATGTCGTGGAGTAATGGGAACCATGGCCGTGTAGGCCAGTCGGGTACTATCAAAATACCTGAAGCAGAGTCCATTTGTATTTTGCGTAGTACACGGCTGATGAGGCAGAAGGGAGGAAATGCATAGAAGATGAAATTTCCCCAATCCAGCGCGAACGCATCTACCGTTGCTGCCTCAGGGTCTGGTTCCCAAGAGACATACATAGGTACCTGGTGATTTAGCCTTGATGCAATAAGTCGATATCTGGCATGCCATATTGCTTAATAATCTTTGCAAACACTTTGGGGTGTAACATCCATTCGGTGTTGTCATTAAATTTGCGTGACCTGGTGTCTGCCACTGTATTTAGCTTACCTGGCAGGTAAGTTGCTGATAGCCAAATATGTCTTTCGACACACCATTGCCAAATTGTGTTGACCAATTTGTTGCATGATATCGATTTTATGCCGCCCATATGGTTAATGTAGGCCACCACCGTAGTATTGTCTATTTGTAACCGTACATGCAAGTGATGCATATTGGATGCATACGCTTTTAAACCATTAAAGGCACCCAACATCTCTAGATAGTTAATGCCCAGTGTAAGTAGTAATGATGACTCTAGGTTAGTCCATCTACCACCTGTGCTGGATATGGAGTTAGTCGCTCCCCAGCCTTGAGCACTGGCATCTGTTTGGATAACTAAAGTAGGGTTAATGATGATGATAGGGCTGAAACTATGCCAAACGTTTTTTGCCCACCACTATAGTTCTGATATTGCTTCAGTGGGTAATTTCATGATACGATCATAATGACCTGCATGTCGTTTTAGTGCCTGTACCTTTGCTCTTTGTAAGTTTTGATAGTGCAAAGGTCCAAATTGTGTAGCCGGAAATGCTGTTACCATTTCCCCAATTACTTTTGCTACTTGTCGAATAGTTGGTCACTCGTTGACCATTAAATTGTTGCATGATTGTGCCAATTCAGCCCAAGTAATCCATGGTTGTGGATGGCTTCAACTTAGATTTATCTGGATGTAAGACAAATCCCAAGGTTTCGAACAACTGTTTGGTAGCTGACACAGCTGATATGCCAATTCCATGGTCTTGCCTACTATTAAGATATCATCAAGATATGCCATGACCATATGTTTTTGTCTTCTTAATATTGCCAGGGCTGGTTTTAGTATCTTGGTGAATAATCTTGGGGCTGATGTTAACCCATTGGGTAATGCTTTAAACTGCCATTGCTGCCCCATCCAGGTAAATTTCAGGTATCTGCGATGATCCTTGTGAATGGGTACTGAATAGTAAGCATCTTTGAGGTCAATGCTTGCCATGAAGTATCCTTTAGAAATCAGTTGTTTGGCAGTAACAAATGTTTCCATTTTGAAATGTACATACTTAACAAAACATATTTAGTGAAGTTAAGTCAATGATGATGCGACACCCACCATCTTTTTTAGTTATAGTGAATATATTTGACACAAATTCCAAGGGTTCATGTTTTGTTTTTTCCCATGATACCCTTAGTGATTAGTCTCACCAGTTCAGCTTGTCCCTCTCGTTTCTCTTTAACTGAGAGGGAAAAGACCCTCTAGGGTGAATGTTGAACTGGTGGCAATTTTTCTAGTATAAATTGTATTTTGTATCCACTAATGCTATTGAGTATATACTTGTCACTTGTGATAGACTCCCATGCTTCCTTAAACAGGTGTAATCTCCCCCCTGTTAGTATTGGGCCCCAACTTTCTATATGCTGGTAGGAACCAGACCCACCTACCTCCATGGTTATGGGTGTTTCTTCTGTCTCTTCCCAGACCAGCGAGTCTTGCGCGTTGTCTGACGTGGCGGTGATGTTGGGGGGTGGCGCATTTTCCATGGGGTCCGCTCTGGGCCTTGGTCTAAAAAAGACTTCCGGTGATAAAATGCGGACCCCGAGCTTTCACCAGTCCCATATGGTAGATGTCGACTGGTGGACGCGATGGGGTGCTGCCGCTTGGGTATTGTGTTTTGGGTTTGCTCGTCCCGGGGCCTGCCCTCATGAGACCAAAAGTTTTAGAGGCCTCTTCCATATCTTTTACTTTTTTCGTGAGGTCTTTGCCAAAGAGCAGTGTGTCTGGCTCAGTGGCTGGGGTTTTACACAACCCCGCGAATTTTGGATTTAGGGCAGGTCTTATGATTTATTTATGGAGGTTATTTATCTCGAACTGCGTGTTGTACAACAGTGCGAGAGTGTCTTGTTGGTTTGTGGTCATCTCCGTATTGTCCACAGAACGAGCAATGATGTGATGGCTGACGTCAGCAGCCTGAGGATCCGCTGCAGTATCAGCTCCTGGTTCTGAATATTTGTCCCGACGTGCCCCCAGATTTGGCTGTTGACAGCCGGCACTTTGAGGGACTCACAATTTTCTGGAGCTGTGTACATTTTTAAGGCCTCATTAACCACCTGCTCCTGTAGGGGCCTGTTGGAGAGGTGGTTGATGCTGGCCGCTAGTTTAGGCTCTAATGGCCTTCCTGCACGTGGGGCTGCCACGTAGCGGTCCACCTAACCCAGCAGCTCTTCCTGGTCCTGCACCCCTTGCATACTCCCGACTTCTTCAGCCAGCGTCCCCTCTTCCTGACCAGCCCAGTCTTGGTCACCAAAGCTACCCTCGGGTAAGGAGGAAGCGATGGCCAGTGCACAAGGCACTGTGGAGGGAGTGCCTGAACTCCCCCTGCGAGAGCGCCCCTCACGCAGCACGTCTCGCTGGAGCACCTGCTCCAGGAGCCGCTCCATGCGGCTCAGGTGGCTGTCTCTCCCCCGTGCGGGTGGAGAGACGTCCCCGTCCGTCAAGTCGGAAGCCACCGGCTGGACGCTTTTTCGGGTAACTTTACATCCAGCCCGCTGCTCAGGCGCTAGCGGGTCTGGGCTCGGCACGGTGTCGGGGATGGCGTAGCGCCCGGTAAACGGTCTTACCGCCTGTTGCTGTCCCCCCCCAGATGGAACGCTCCTCCGTTGGAGTCGAGCGGGGGACAGGTTTGTTCAAGAGCCTTTTTGTTCTCTGCCTGTAAAACAACGCAGAAGGCTCTCCTGTGAAAGAAACCCGACCTCAGGGTACCTACCTGACGGTCCGTCTTTCAATCTGTAGCGGGAGCGACTACCTCCCGATGCGGCCGCTGTTGCACTGCTGAACGCAATGCCGCGCATGCGTGCTGAGCGGGCTCTTCACGTAGTCACTCACGTGACTCCGAAGTAAAATTGAGTTTGGTGGCCTGCACTCAGTCGGAAATGCTACCGGATTGAGTTTGCTGGCCTGCACTCTGCTTGAAATGCTACGGGATATAGTTTGATGGCCTGCACTCTGGCCGGAATGCTATGGGATTGAGTTTGCTGGACTGCAATCTGCCCAAAATGCTACGGGATTGAGTTTGGTGGCCTGCACTCTGCCTGAAATGCTACGGGATTCAGTTTGGTGGCCTGCACTCTGCCCAAAATGCTACGGGATTGAGCTTGGCGGCCTGCACTCTGCCTGAAATGCTAATAAATTGAGTTTGGTGGCTTGCACTCTGCCTGAAATGCTAGGAAATTGAGTTTGGTGGCCTGCACTCTGCCTGAAATGCTAAGAAATTGAGTTTAGTGGCCTGCACTCTGCCTGAAATGCTATGAAATTGAGTTTGGTGGCCTCCACTCTGCCTGAAATGCAATGAAATTGTGTTTGGTGACCTGCACTCTGCCTTAAATGCTATGAAATTGAATTTGGTGGCCTGCACTCTGCCTTAAATGCTATGAAATTGAATTTGGTGGCCTGCACTCTGCTTGAAGGAATTTCAAGGAATAGCCGTGAGCGAACTGCCAGCCCACCAGCCCTGAGTGACTGATCTGCCAGCCTATCAGTCCTGAGTGACTGAGCTGCCAGCCTACCAGGCCTGAGTGACTGAGCTGCCCGCCCACCCTGCCCGAGTGACTGCCAGCCCAAGAATCTATTCGGCCCACATTGTCCAAACTAACCCTCTGGATTCCTGTTCCTTCGGCCCACAACACCCATACTAGTGCTCCAGAACCCCCCCCCCCCCCCCTCCCCACTGGCCACCAATATTGGAATTGGTGGAATGGTGGAATATTGCATTGGGGGACCAACCCTCCCGTGTGAACATGGGACCCAACGGGTCCCACTTAGTCTAGTGTTTCTTAAATGTTGCGGTAGTACCTACCTCAACTAGCACCTCCGGCAACTCATTCAATACACCCACCACGCTTTGTGTGAAATAATTATCCCTCAGGTTCCTATTAAATCCTTCCCCACTCACATTACACCTATGACCTCTGGTTCTTGATTCCCCTACTCTGGGCAAGAGACTTTGTGCTTCTTGCCGATCTATTCCTCATATAATTTTGTAATGAGGGAGGGTCATGTAAGAGCAAGGATAAGAACAAAGAAATTATATTTTTTAACTTAAACCATTAAAAGATGTGTTCCAGTTGATGCTTGAAAATGTAAGTCAAGTTCGATGGTTCCAATGTTAGCCCCATTCCTCTGCAGGGGTAAGGGAGCACACTGCTGGATGACCAATGTGGTATCAAGACAATTAAAAGTGATAAATGGTGCATGTACATGGTTATATCTGGGGGGAAATACCTAATGTAGTGAGATGACTTCCGAGTAAGGGCAGGATAGGGAACGTCATAGGATTGTTAGTCATAAGAGGAGTCTGTAAGTTCGCAGTTGGCTCACTGGTGAATGAGATAACCAATGAACCTGGAGAGCCATTGGAACATGGCATCTACGGTGATGAATGAATGGAGAAAATTGGAGGGTAACTCTGCATGATAAAACCAATGTTGACCTTGGCCTGTATTGACTTAACATTTTGATCAGAGTCATAGAGTCATAGACCATGGAAACATATTCTTCGGCCCAACTTGTCCATGCTAACCAGGTGCCCTATCTATACTCGTCCCACCTGCCTGCGTTTGGCCCGTATCCATCAAACCAGTTCAAGAACCTAACCAAAAAGTAGATTTGAGAAATCTGAAGCATGGGACCATATTGCTGGTTGCTTGCCTGACCAATTGTTCCAGCATCAGATACCTGGTGTATATTCATGCTGTGTTAATTGCATGATAATGTGTTGTACTAATTATGGGAACCTATGTTTCTTGATGAGCCATCAAACCACATTATTCTGTAGCCCAGCCAAATGATGTGTAAGGAGATAGAGTCAATATCCTACACCATGATGATGTAGGATATTTGAAAGTGAGATTATGTCTTTAAAATATTAACAACTGGTCAAGTGCAAATGATTTTGCTTGCAGGTGGTGCCTTTCTGCATCTTAAATAAACAATGCAAAGGAAATTTGGATGGGGCAGTATATTTTAAATTGCAGGAAGAAAATACCTAACCACTGAGAGCTATTAAGATTAACTTTGTTTTGCACAAGATAGACCCACATTCCTGGACAGGCAGCATCTCTAGAGAGAAGGAATGGGTGACGTTTCGGCTTGAGACCCTTTTTCAAAATGTCACCTATTCCTTCTCTCCAGAGATGCTGCCTGTCCCGTTGAGTTACTCCAGCATTTTGTGACTATCTTCGATTTAAACTAGCATCTGCAGTTCTTTCCCACAAATTTTATTTTGTACAACTTTGACTTCACCTTTTGAATACAAACTTTATAAATTTCAACATTATAAGAATTAAGAATGTTCTTTCTGCCCTTAATGCTTGCTCTTTTCCAAGACAATATCGAGTTTAACCTTTTTATGTGTTCCATGCGTCAAAGGAGCATAGCAATATTTCAATTCATCTCTCTATATTATTCAAACAACTTCCACTGTTATTCACAGAAAAGACTCACATCCCCCGGAGCGTGATAGATAATAGTAAGATTAAACGAGAACTTACCAGTTTGAAGTTTGATCTGTATTTTATGAGGAGTTACGATGAGGGATTACGTGAAGAGCCCGCTCAGCACGCATGCGCGGCATACTTCAAAGCAGCGGTGTGGAATCACAGATAGACACAGTTATTTAAATAAACATAGTAAAGAAAAGGAAACATCAGTTATCAGTTTGACCCATATTATTGAGGGTGGGAGCAGAGGGCACGTAATCCCTCATCGTAACTCCTCATAAAATACAGATCAAACTTCAAACTGGTAAGTTCTCGTTTAATCTCACTATTTTACTTCGGAGTCACGTGAGTGACTACGTGAAGATTTTAAAGCTCTGTGATTTCAAACCGTGTAACAGTTATTACTACACTCACTGCCGAAGTCCTTGAGGGAGGAAGTGTGTTATCGTAATCAACCAATGAATCTGTTTGTAGAAAAACACAATGGTATTTTTTAACAATAACAACAAATAAATTAAATTGCTCCCCTGGGCTTAAATTAAATATTTGCAGTCTGTAAAGAATTTTCTGCAAATAAAGCAGGTTTTGCCAACGGCTTATTATAAAATTTCTGAACGGTCTTTCCCCCGACCATCCTGCTGTAGCCAGGGTGTGGTCTATAGGCACGTCCATTCTTTTGGCCGTCGACGTGGATGCTGCCCTGGTGGAGTGAGATTTGTACATGTTAGTGTTTATTCCAGCAGCTTTTAGCACCTGCTTGAGCCATCTCAAAATGGTTTGGCTCGTCACCCAACCATAAGGTTTTTTATGACTGACCCACAAGGCTTTTCCTCTCCCTTGAATATTTTTGGTTGTGTCTATGTAGGACAGTAGGTGGGTCATGGCACATAACCGTGGTTCTGGCGGGTAAGCCCGGAATTCCACGACTGGATTAGGTATTCCTGGTCTGCTCTGTTTGATCAATCCCTGGATAATGACAGAGATCTGGTCTGGAGCTATGAGCATGCTGTCCAGTCGCAATAGTTGGAGTGACTGGACCCTCTGTGCAGATACAAGTGCCATCAACATAAGTGTTTTGAGCATAGATTGTTCCAGGTTGAGGGATCTGGCTGGTGGCCATCCCCTGAGGTATGTCAGGACCACACTGACATCCCATATATGGGTGTACCTTGGTCTAGGTGGTTAGAGTTGTAAATACCCTTCATTAGTTTGACCACCAGCGGGTGGGACCCCATGGCCTGTTGTCCTGGAGCTTGTTTTAAATAGACAGACAGGGCACTTCTAGCTGTGTTGATGGCTCTGTAGCTGAGTCCTTCATCGTGGTGAAGGTTCGCCGGGAATTCCAGTACGTTGGTAACTGTAGCGATTGAGTAGGTGGTCCCTGTATCCAAGCAGTACTTCTCCCATTTTTTGATGCTGGACAAGTGCTGTTTTTTAGTGGATGTTCGGAAGGATGCTGACATGGTGTCGACGGTTTGTTCTGATAATCCCAGTCCCAGAAGTGGTTTATGTAGAATCTGCAACCCAGGAGTTTGATTCTTTCATGGCACGGGTGGCTTATGCCCGACACTGGGTGTCAATAACTATGGGTCACTGGGGAATACCATCGGAGTTTCAACAACCATGTCATGGAGTATTGGGAACCATGGCTGCGTAGGCCAGTCGGGTACTATCATAATACCAAAAGTTATCAAGAGTCCATTTGTATTGTGCGTAGTAACCGACTGATGAGGCAGAAGGGAGGAAATGCATAGAAGAAGAATTTCCCCAATCCAGCGCAAACGCATCTACCGCTGCTGCCTCAGGGTCTGGTTCCCAAGCGACATACATAGGTACCTGGTGATTTAGCCTTGATGCAAATAAATCTATATCTGGCGTGCCATATTGCTTGATAACTTTTGCAAATTTTTTGGGTTTAACATCCATTCGATGTTGTTATTAAATTTACGTGACCTGGTGTCTGCCACTGTATTTAGCTTACCTGGCAGGTAAGTTGCTGATAGCCAAATATGTCTTTCGACACACCATTGCCAAATTGTGTTGACCAACTTGTTGCATGATAACGATTTTATGCCGCCTATATGGTTAATGTAGGCCACCACCGTAGTATTATCTATTTGTAACCGTACATGCAAGTGATGCATATTTGATGCATATGCTTTTAAACCATAAAAGTCACCCAACATCTCTAAATAATTAATGCCCAGGTAATGTCCAGGTAATGCCCAGTAAGTGGTAATGATGACTCTGGGGTAGTCCATCTACCACCTGTGCTGGATATGGAGTTAGTTGCTCCCCAGCCTTGAGCACTGGCATCTGTTTGGATAACTAACGTAGGGTTAGTGATGATAATAGGGCTGAAACTGTGCCAAACGTTTTTTTCCCCCCACTGTAGTTCTGATATTGCTTCAGTGGGTAACTTCATGACACGATCATAATGACCTGCATGTCATTTTGGTGCCTATACCTTTGCTCTTTGTAAGTTTTGAGTGCAAAGGTCCGAATTGTGTAGCCGGAAATGCTGCTACCATTTTCCCAATTACTCTGCTACTTGTCGAATAGTTGGTCGTTCGTTGACCAATAAATTGTTGCATGATTGTGCCAATTCAACTGTTTTGTCTCTTGGCAATGTTACAGTCACGTAGCCTGAATTAGTTGTGAAGCCCAAGTAGTCCATGATTGTGGATGGCTTCAACTTAGATTTATCTGGATGTAAGACAATCCCAGGGTCTCGAACAACTGTTTGGTAGCTGATACAGCTGACATAGTCAATTCCATGGTCTTGCCTACTATTAAGATATCATCAAGATATGCCATGACAATATGTTTTTGTCTTCTTAATATTGCCAGAGCTGGTTTTAGAATCTTGGTGAATAATCTTGGGGCTGATGTTAAACCATTGGGTAACGCTTTAAACTGCCATTGCTGCCCCATCCAGGTAAATTTCAGGTATCTGCGATGATCCTTGTGAATGGTAGTGAATAGTAAGCATCTTTAAGATCAATGCTTGTTTGGCAGTAACAAACGTTTCCATTTTGAAATGTATATACTTAACAAACATATTTAGTGAAGTTAAGTCAATGATGATGCGACATCCACCATCTTTTGTGGGTTTAGTGAATATATTTGATACGAATTCCAAGGGTTCATGTTTTGTTTTTCCAATGATACCCTTTGTAATTAGTCTCACCAGTTCAGCTTGTCCCTCTCGTTTTTCTTTAACTGAGAGGGAAAATACCCTCTGGGGTGAATGTTGAACTGGTGGCAATTTTTCTAGTATGAATTGTATTTTATATCCACTAATGCCATTGAGTATATACTGATCACTCGGGATAGACTCCTGTGCTTCTTTAAACAGGTGTAATCTCCCCCCTGTTAGTATTAAGCCACTATTTTCTATACGCTGGTAGGAACCAGACGAACCTACCTCCATGGTTATGGGTATTTCTTCTGTTTCCTGCCGGTCCAACGAGTCTTGCAAGTTGTCTGACGTGGCGGTGATGTTGGGGGGTGGCGCATTTTCCATGGGGTCCGCTCTGGGCCCTGGTCTAAAGAAGACTTCCGGTGATAGAATGCGGACCCCGAGCTTTCACCAGTCCCATATGGTAGACGTCGACTGGTGGACGCGATGGGGTGCTGCTGCTAGGGAATTATTGTTTTTGGTTTGCTCGTCCCGGGGCCTGCCCTCATGAGACCGAAAGTTTTTTAAGGCCTCTTCCATATCCTTCATATGCTTTGTGAGGTTTTTGCCAAAGAGCAGTGGGTCTGGCTCAGTGGGCCTTGCATACTCCCGACATCTTTAGCCAGTGTCCCCTCTTCTTGACCAGCCCAGTCCTGGTCACCAAAGCTACCCTCGGGTAAGGAGGAAGCAATGGACAGTGCACAAGACACTGTGGAGGGAGTGCCTGAACTCCCCCTGTGATAGCGCCCCTCACAAAGCGCGTCTCGCTGGAGCTCCTGCTCCAGGAGCCGCTCCATGCGGTTCAGGTGGCTGTCTCCCCTCCCCGTGCGGGTGGAGAGACGTCCCCGTCCGACAAGTCGGAAGCCACCGGCCGGATGCTTCTTCGGTAGCTTTACTTCCAGCCCGCTGCTCAGGCGCTAGCAGGACTGGGCTCGGCACGGTGTCGGGATAGCGGAGCGCCCGGTAAGCGGTCCTACCACCTTGTTGCTGCCCCCCCCCCCCAGATGGAACGCTCCTCCGTGGAGTCGAGCGGGCGACAGGTTTGTCCAAGAGCCTTTGTTCTCTGCCTGAAATAAAGCAGAATGCTCCCTGTGAAAGAAAACCCGACCTCAGGGTACTTACCTGAAGGTCCGTTCTTTCACCCTGTAGTGGGAGCGCCTGACTCCCGATGCGGCCGCTGTTGCACTGCTGAACGCAATGCCGCGCATGCGTGCTGAGCGGGCTCTTCACGTAGTCACTCACATGACTCCGAAGTAAAATGGAGTATTTGAGTATTCAATCCATACATTTTCCTGTCATTTCCATTCATTTCAAAGTTACAAATCTTCACACACACACACGCACCCACACACGCATACACACACACATACATATACGCACACACACACAAACACACACACACACATACACACTCACATACACGCACATGCACACACACACGCACACACACATACACACATACACACGCACACACAAACAAACGCACACACACACACATATAATTTATATATATATATATACTGTATATACAAAACATGTACATTTGCATTATCATTCGAGGAAGCACTTGTATAATTCTTCGATAAACTGCAGGGTAATATTATTTTTGACATTGGAATAACTTTATTCGGTCCTGTTTTTGCAGTGATACCAAATGATATGTACTGTAAATGTATACATTTTGCTGTTAATAAATTCTTGCCCGCTAGCAGTGTTACAAACGATACTGCCTGGAACAATTGCATGCACACATACTCATGCACACTCGAGGCTCATCAGGTCAGGGGTTGTGGTTGTTGTTTGAAATAATCTGGTTTTAAAATGCATGAAATTGAAGTTTTTGAACTTCTAGCAAAGTGGGCCATTTTGGGAACTTTGATCAATGTGACAGTCATCTCCAGGAGATAATGAAACCCACTTTACTTGTCATATATTCCAAATACAAAACAGAAATTGTAATTCAAAGATAAACCTGGGTTGTGGATGTAGTTCACAGAGTCAGGCTCTGGAGAGGGTCCAGAGGAGGTTTATTAATGTATTTATTAATTTCCACCTAATGGGAGAAAAGAACTTAATATCTGCCTGTCAACACATGCAAACCTGGCCTTCTTAACATACATCACACACCTATAATAGTTTTCTGTGTAATCTTTATTGTACATTCATGTAAGATAATTACATGAATGTTTTTATAGTAAACTTTTAGACCAATTAAATCTTGTCACTGATGAATTCGAAAAGAAACATTTAAATCTAAAAATACCAGTGCTCTAAAATGGATGGTACTTATGGACATGGGACATTAATTAAAATAATTCAGATACATGTTTCAGTCGTGCCTGCGGCAATAGGTAACAGACACTAAATAACAGAAGTTGTATTTGTTTGTATTTGGCAATGTGGTGCCTAGGATGGAGGTTGGGTTTGGTGGGTTAGCAGGGGGTTGTCGCTGAGGAACATAAATGATCGGAGGTGGTAGTTGGAGGAGAACATCATAAGGGATGAGAGTTGGGAAATCAGGATGAGACTGAGAAACAAGCTGAGGCCAAGAAATGGAGCACCCTGGTGGGAAGCCAAGGATTGGTCGGGATGAAATTAGTCGGAACTTTGGAAGCAGGAATTGAAGGGAGTTATAAGGTCGTAATGAATAGGAATAGAATTAGGCCATTTGGCCCATCAAGTCTACTCCACCATTCAATCACGGCTGATCAATCTTTCCCCCTTAACCCCATTCTCCTGTCTTCTCCTCATAACGTCTGGCACCCGTACTAATCAAGAATCTAGCTATCTCTGCCAAAAATATTCACTGACTTGGCCTCCACAGCCTTCTGTTCCAAATAATTCCACAGATTTACCACCCTCTGACTAAATAAATGTCTCCTCATTTCCTTAAAAGAACGGCATTTACTTCTAAGGCTATGACCTCTAGTCCTAGACTCTTGTGGAAAGATCCTCTCTACATCCACTCTATCCAAACCTTTCACTATTCTGTATGTTTTAATGAGGTCCCCACTCATTCTTCTAAACTCCAGCAGTTACAGGCCTAGTGCCGACAAACGCTCATCATAGGTTAACCTACTCATTCCGGGGATTATTCTTGTAAACCTCCTCTGGACCCTCTCGAGAGCCAACGCATCCTTCATCAGATATGGTGCCTGCAATTGCTCACAATTCAGTTCAGGGGGAGTGATACAGCCAAAGCTTGGGGTCAGTGAGTGGGTAAATGGTAGAATTAAGAAACGTCTTGGAGATCGACAAGATAGAGGGTTGAGGGGAGTGGTGCAATGGTTTAATGAGAGGCCTAAAGGATGAAAGATTAACAAAGGATTTGCATTACATTACAAGAGTCCCAAATCAATGTTCAAATGTAAAGACCTAATTAGCTTGCACATGACCAATAATGGCTACTAAAATAGACCAGTTTCTCCCACCCCACCCCCCAGTCCCCCAGCCACAAACCCCCCCCCCCCCCTCCCCCCCTCTCCACACCTACATTACTCCAATGTAACACAGGGGATGACATAATCTCAGGTGTGACTGAGCATTTACAAATCAATGCCATCAGTCAGTGATATTTGATATATGAAGAAGGGTCTTGACCCGTAACGTCACCCGTTCCTTCTCTCCAGAGATGCTGCCTGCCCTGCTGAGTTACTCCAGATTTTTGTGTCTATCTTCAGTTTAAACCAGCATCTGCAGTTCTTTCCTACACAATATACAGTCCTGTTGCTGTAGTGATGCCAAATGATATGTAAATGCTTAAATTTGTGTTTTACTCAGGGCGAGAAAAAAAAATGTAAAATTGAATAATGCCAAAAAAAACCTAGGATCATGAGATTGAACTTTGAGATGAAAACTATTCCTTTCCTCGTATCTATGCCCTTTACTGTCACTTCCAAACCAAAATGTTCAGTATTGTTGAGAAACTTTATTACAAGGTTCAGGTAGAAAACATTAATGCAGAATTGCATTTTTTGTAGCAGTGTTAACTTGCTAAGTTCTGCAATTTATTTTCAAGGTAGAAGGTAATTATTTTTGCTCAACTGTTAACAGGATTTTGCACCCTTGTGAGCTTCACATTAACTTAGTAAATACGTACGCACCTTTTTAAGCTTCTTAGCAAGATTGCGATCACAATACCATTTTTTTAAAATGCTGCTAAAAGAAAAATTAGCATTTGTGTTCTCCACGAAGGAGAAAAGGGCAAGTTAAACCTGGTTGCTTCTTCAGAGGAGGCGTTGGGCCTAAGGCCTTTGAGAACATGAAGCCTGCTTTGCTGCATTCCACAGGAGTTAATGCTGTTTTTTTTGTGTGTTTGTGTGAGCTGGCCTCAGGCTCGTTCTCCTCCTAAATCCCAGAGGCATTTAAGCATATTATTCGACTGAATGCCCAGGTAAGACGGTAACTTTGATGAATTCTGACAGCTTGTCTCCAGAAAGGTGGCGGTTCGTGAGGAGAGGAATCAGCTCAGTATCATGGAGGACTCGGTGGAATTTTCTCGCTGGAGTGGGTGTACAGATTAGCCGGGCACGTGCTGTCATTACAAAAATATGGTCTCTGATTTAGCACCTTTCATCTTTATCATGTATGGCCATAGTGTCAAATACATAGTATAAATCACAATGTTGCTCTGCAGCAAGAGACTGCTTGGCAGAAATCTATGATAATCTGACCTCTGTGCATACAGCAGTAGCAGGCAAACTTGTCTCTAAGAAATTACCTTTAGAACTGAAATCCCTGAACTATCTTTACTGCCACCACGAGATAAGGTTTTCAAATGGCCAGCAAACATATGTTTGCCACGGTTTATTGAATCCCTGTCAGAACAGCCATCCATTTACATTCCAATTGCATGCCAAACAGAACTTGCATGTCACTAGTCATAAACATAGCTGTTCAGCTGAGTTTAGAGATACAGCACAGAAACAGGCCCTTTGGCCCACCGAGTCCATGCCGACCAGCGATCCCTGTTACACTACGCACACATTACGCATTAAGGACAATTTACAATTTATCGAAGTCAATTACAATACAATACAATACAATATTTATTACATGTCATTTGAACCTCAGAGAGGCTCAAACAAAACTCCGTTTCCACAGCCATACAAACAAAGACAATTCCTACAAGACATACAAACAATTCAATTTACACAAACATCCAGAACAGTGAAAAGGCAAAGTCTTTTCTCTCCCCTGCACCATTTCTCTCCCGATGTCGAAGCCCCAGACGGGCGATGGTAAGTCCCACGGCCATTTAAGGCCGCGCCGGACGATGTACGGCCCCGCTCCAGGCCCAAAAGTCACAAAGATGGAGCCCCCGGCGGGCGCTGGAATGTCCCGCGGCCATTAAAGCCGCGCCGGGCGATGATTAACCTACAAACCTGTGCATCTTTGAAGTGTGGGAAGAAACCTGAGCATCCGGGGTCATGGGGAGAACATACAAACTCCGTACAGACAGCACCCATAGTCAAGATTGAACCCGGGTCTCTGGCGCTGTAAAGGGCCTGTCCCACTTAGGTGATTTATTAGGCGACTGCCGGCAAAGAGCCTGTCGCCACATGGTCGCCGGGGTGTCGCCTGTATGGTCGGGAGTAGTCTCCTCAGTCGCCTAAAGAGTCATAGCATTTTTCTGGTTGCAGCTGGATTTTGAAATATTCAAACATTTTTGGCGACAGTCGGCGACCGTGGGCTTGTCATAGCTTGTCTTCTCTTGACATAGGTCTTGTCGGAGGTTGTCATAGGTTGTCACCAGGATGGTGTAGGTTGTCGCCAGGTGACGTAGGTTGTTGCCTGTGCCGACTTCGGTGAATTCCATTGTCATAGTCGCTGGCAGTCGCCTAAAACATCGCCTAAGTGGGACAGGCCCATTAGTCAGTCGGCAGTTTTTCGGCGACCTGCTACGACTATGACAATCGCCGGCAGTCGCCTAAAAAATCGCCTAGTGGAACAGGCCCTAAAGGCAGCAACTCCACTGCTGCATCAGCACTGTTGAATGGTCAATAAGCCACTTATTTATTTATCAGAATGAAAAATTGCTTTGAAACCCACATCACACCAAATTTGGAATGCAATTAATTAAAAGGAACGCAAGATGCCTAAACAGAGAGCTCCAACCTGTTCTCCTTTGCAAGGTATCAGCTTGAGATTTTCCACCTGGCGAAAGAGAAAAGTAAAACAGGTTCAGCAACAGGTCAGCTGAAGAACAAGCCCAGAAATTCACTGCAAAGGGAGGATAGACAAAAACAGAAGATCAAAGGTCAAAAGAAAACATGTTTATTCATGCGTGTATGCAGCTAGATACACGTGTGCACCCATTCACTTAAACACGCACCTGTTCTACTGCTTCATTTATGTCCTCATTCGTTTTTGATGAAATGCAGTCTGTTTTGTAATTGTCACAACACTTGCCTCCTCCCTTGCTCTCTGGTGTTTCTGCTCCTGTTTTCTTCCTAATGTGATCTGATTGAACTGTCATTAATGCTTTAGACTTTATTTTAGACTTTAGAGATACAGCGTGGAAACAGGCCCTTCAGCCCACCGAGTCCATGCCGACCAGCAATTCTCGCACACTAGCACTATCCTACACACTAGGGACAATGTATAATTTTACCAAGCCAATTAGCCTGCTAATCTGCATGCCTTTGGAGTGTGGGAGGAAACTGGAGCAACCAGAGAAAACCCATGCAGTCACAGGGAGAACGTACAAACTCCATACAGACAGCATCCATAGTCAGGATTGAACCCGGGTCTCTGCTGCTGTAAGGCAGCAACTCTACCGCTGTACCACCGTGCCACCCCAAGGCTGATTGAATTCTACTCAGTTTTGTGCATTTTGTGCAAAAAAAACACATTGTTGAAACTTGCTTCCAAAGAATATAAAACATAGAACTGTACAGTGCAGGAACAAGCCCCATTAGTTCACCGCCTCCACGCAACAATGGTACCTCTCTAAACCAGTCCCATCCATCTGCGCATGGTCCATGTCCCTCGATTCCCCCTGCCTGTCCATGTATCTGTCTCAATGCCTCTTGAACATCACAACTGTACCTTTTTTCCAGCACCTCACCTGGCAGCTTATTGCAGTCGCCTACCACTCTCTGTGCAAAATGCTTACAATTTGTTTTATTTGTGGGAATTCTTGGCTGGAAATTATTTTGCACAAGGTAACATTGTTGTGCATTAAATGACTGAATTTTTTCTAAAACTTAATTGAGAAGCATGGTTGATCAGTTTTTTACATGATGTACAATTTTAAACAAATTTAATCCAGATATATGCAGTATTATCAAATAGTGTGTAGTACATGTTTTAATACCCTGTGCTTACAAAGCTTGCTGACAGGCACAGTCCTTAGACTCTGGAATAGCCGTTATCCCATGGGTTCAAGGTTGCTATGAAATTTGTTAAAAGGGGTCTAATTTTACTTGACCAAAGAACAAAGTCCTGGAGGGGCTTAACAAATCAGATGGCATCTGTGCAGGGGGAGGACAGACAATGTTTTAGGGAGGGACCTTTTTTCAGGCCCTTCCATTCTCCATCTAATTTTACTTAGTCTTGGGGGAGTGGCACAGTAGCGCAGCGGTAGAGTTGCTGCCTCACAGCACCAGAGACCCAGGTTCAATCGTGCCTGAGGGTGCTGTCTGAACTGAGTTTTTTTAATTTCTCCCTGTGGCTGCATGGGGTTTCTCCTGGTGCTCTGGTTTCCTCCCACATTCCAAAGACGTACAGATTTGAAGTTAAATTTTCCACAGCGTGTAGGATAGTACTGGTGTATGGGGTGATTGCTGGTTGGTGCGGACATTGAGCCAAAGGGCCTGTTTCCCCGCTGTCTCTCTAAAGGCGAAAGTGGAAAGTCTAATGTCCTACCGCCAGGAACTGTTAGTCATTCATTAAGTTACTGTTGGGTCTTTGTGTTCACTGCCACCCACACCAACCTCTGTGGTGATACCTCTGGAGCCTTTCTGCCCCTACTGCTGATTTCCCCTCCAACACAATCCTTGATCACTATTCCAGGCGCCATATTCCTTTAGCTTGAATGGTTGCTAAAAAACCATGAGGATTTCAGTAATGAAGTCTGAAGTGATGTATAGACCGATGATAGATGTAGGTGAGAGGGCTGGTTATTTTGTTTAGAGGTACTAGGTGGAACCAGACCCTTTGGCCCACAAACTCTGCACCGATCTGCAATCATCCATACACTAGTTCTATCCTGGACACTAGGGGCAATTTACCAAAGCCAATTAACCTACAAACCTCACTCCAAGTCTTTGGAGTGCGGGAAGAAACCGGATCACAGGGAGAACGTAAAAACTCCATACGAACAGCACCCGTAGTTTGGATCAAATCCAGGTCTCTGGTGCTGAAAGGCAGCAACTCGACCACTGCCTGATTGCGGTTGAACTGCGGATTGGGTCAATAAACAGTTCTCAGCACAATTTCTCACAAAAGCAACCAACTATTTTCAGATAACAATTAGAACAGACTTCCCATATGATGAGCATTTAGTTTAGTTTTTAGTTTAGAGATACAGCGTGGAAACAGGCCCTTCGGCCAACTGAGTCCATACCGACCAGCGATCCCTGCACCTTAACACTACCCTACACACACTAGGGACAATTTATACTTATACCAAGTATACAAACCCAAGCCAATTAACCTACAAACTTGTACGTCTTTGGAGCGTGGGAGGAAACCGAAGAACTAGGAGAAAACTCACGGGGTCACGGGGAGAACATACAGACTCCATACAGACAGCACCCGTAGTCGGGATCGAACCCGCGTCTCTGGTGCTGCTAACGCTGTAAGGCAGCAACTCTACAGCTGCTCCACGTTCCTGGTTCAAACTCCAGTATTACTATGGGGATGAACATAGTTTAATAAGAGTCCTTGATCTGCAACACTAATTTTTAATAACAACTGAACACATTATTCTAATAAATATAATATTCCATTTGCTTGGACAAATGAGCTCAAAGGTAACTTAATTCAAAATTATGTTGTGTGCCAAATTTCTTCATAATAGGTTCAGCCCAGCTCTTGAGCGCATAATCCAGGCTGACATTTCCCTGTAGTGCTAGAGGTACGTTTTTCAGATGAGGCCCCATCTGTCTCGTCAAATGGATGTAAATGTTCCCACAATACTAATTGAAGAGCAAAGAATCACCACAATGTTCAATCCAAGAACTATTATTTAACTGGTACAGTTAACACAGATTAATCTGTCATCTATCACAGGAGTATTTTTAGGGCCTTATTCCTTACAGATTGTCTGCTTGGTATATCCTGGCTAAAACATCTTGATATTTCTTCATCACTACATGGCTTACTTTTCCATCGTTAACCATCAATTAAGGAACTAGAAATTAGTTTCCTTTATAAAAGTTAGTATTACATGCTCAATTGTATGATTTTCATTTCACAGATCCATTGCATAATAGGGTTGTATCCCATTTTGTTTTATCAAAGTAAAAGCCAAACAGAGTTGAACAATCCCCCTTCAGCAGTATCTGTCATTCATAATCGCATTTGAAAGACCCAGAAAAAAATCTCCCATCACTGCCTCAGGTAATAATGTTGGAATTTCCTTACTTTAAGTTTCTGAAACCTTTGATCTCTTTTGTGGTACAAAAAAAATCTGCACATACAAATATGGAACTGGCCTCACTTAGCAAGTTAAAGGCAACCCAGTGATATACAGTTTAGCTGATCGTACAAACCTTTGAAAGTAGCATTACTTTTGTAAAGGGATAAGTAGCAGTACAGTAAATACTATTCCATAAACTCCTGATTTCTTTGGGAATTACATGTGTGGTTTTGCAACCTGACTCAGGTATTTTTAGACGATTGTTCTAAAACCAAAAAAAACGCTATCTTCGCAATTATGCAAGTTATTACAGAATTAGTCTTATTTTGCAATACAAGACACACTTTTAAATTGGATATGGGAGCCACTGGAAATATTGACATTAATTTTCTATCCCCAGAACATGATAATAGTTTTTAGATGAAGCTGTTACCCTTACCTAACTAGGTAGTGGAGGTCACAGCTTTTTGTTTTAACCTATTCTGCCACTCCATCTAGATAGTACACAGTGTATGCACAGTGTGACAGTGGCTTAGATGCTCTTTGATCTGCCCGAGCTGTTGAGCTCCCAGCAGAGCGAGATGTCCACCGGGGAATGTTGCCGACTGGCCCGCTGTAGACTACCGGGGCACGTGCTGAGGGACGCACTGAAGTTTGGTGCAGCCAACGCCAAGGCACTGTGGGGAAAGTCGACGGTCGAGGGGCTTTCCACTGCTGGACATGAGGGAGGGGGGTGCAGACCCCCCCTCAAAATAAGGAAAGGGATTTCACATCAGTGGGCTACATGAGTGGCATGGGTGTGGGGTAAAATTGTGTTTGGGTAAACTGTATTGAATGTATGTATAGCCTCCAAGAATGTCGGATGAAGTATTTTTGCATGGTTCATGTATTGTACAGAAACATAGAAACATAGAAAATAGGTGCAGGAGGAGGCCATTCGGCCCTTCGAGCCAGCACCGCCATTCATTGTGATCATGGCTGATCTTCCCCTATGAATAACCCGTGCCTGCCTTCTCCCCATATCCCTTGACCACCAGACCCTAGAGCTCTATCTAACTCTCTCTTAAATCCATCCAGCGACTTGACCTCCGCTGCCCTTTGTGGCAGGGAATTCCATAAATTCACAACTCTCTGGGTGAAAAAGTTTTTTCTCACAGTCTTAAATGACCTCCCCTTTATTCTAAGACTGTGGCCCCTGGTTCTGGACTCGCCCAACATTGGGAACTCCCTCAATAGCAAAAGGGAGAGGGGGTGAGAGGAGAGAGAGTAGAGACAGAGGGGGAGAGAATGGGGAGAGAGGAGATGGAGGGAGAGGAGAGAGGAGAGAAAGAGAGAGGGGAATGAGAGAGGGGGGAGAGAGAGAGGGGTAGAAGGGGGGGGAGAGATAGGGGAGAGAGATATGGATAGTGGGGAGAGAGAGGGGGAATAGAGAGAGGAGGTGAGAGGGAGGGGGGGGGGGGAGAGGGGCGGGAGAGAGAGGGGGAGAGGAAGAGAGAGAGGAGAGAGAGGGAAGAAAGAGAGAGGGGGAGAGAGGGGGTGGAGAGGGGGGAGAGGGAGGAGAAAGGGTAGGAGAGAATGGGAGAGGGAGGGGGAGAGAGAGGGGTGGTAAAAGAGGGAGGGGGAAGAGGGAGAGAGTGGGGAAAGAGAGAAAACGGGGAAAGAGAGAGAGAGAGCGAGGGGGCAAAGAGAAAGGGGAGAGAGAGAGGAGAAAGAGAGGGGAGAGAGAGCAAGGGGGAGAGTGAGGTGGGAGGGAGGAGGAGAGAGTGATGGGGAGAGAGAGGAGAGGGAGAGAGTGTGTAGAGAGAGAGCAAGAGGGAGAGAGAGAGAGAGAGAGGGGGAGAGAGGGAGGGAGAAAGAGAGAGAGGGGGAGGTGGGAAGAGAAGAGGATAGAGAGAAGAAAGAGAGGGGAGAGAGAGAGAGGGAGGGAGGGAGAGAGGGGGGGAGAGAGGGACGAGAGGGGGAGAGGGGAGAGTGGAAGAGAGAGGGGAGAGAGAGGGGAGAGAGAGGGGAGAGAGAGGGAGGAGAATGAGGTGGGAGGGAGAGAGAGTGGAGAGAGGGGGGAGAGAGAGGAGAGAGAGAGGGGGGGACAGAGAGAGGGAAAGAGAGAGAGGGGGGAGAGAGAGGGGGAGAGAGGGGGAGAGAGAGGGGGGGAGGGGGGATAGAGAGGCAGGGCTGCCAACTCCCATGCATTGAGCGTGAGATTCACGCATTTCACCAAATTCTCACGATTATCATAAATTTCTCACTGTCGTGAGAAATTCTGTGATCGACGAAAATGTCAAAACTCATATCAACTGCATGGGCCATGGGTGCTGGAAGCAAAAGCCGCGGGGGGGGACAGATGCGAACGGGGAGCGGGGCTGGTGAGTGTTTGACGGGCTGGCGAGTCGCTCACTCCAGCTCCGGCCATGGAGCAGCCTCAGTGCGTCCCAGGCCGTCGGAGGCGTCGGAAGCATTGCGCCGCTGCCGTGAGTCTGTGCCAAATTCGCCCAGGTGACCGGCATGGATCAGGCTGCGGCTCGGTGCATCCTGGAGGACAACCAGTGGCTGCTGGAAGTAAATACCAAGCACTGGGTAGAAATGGTGGAAGATAGTGGACTTTAAATAGGGGTTGGAGAAAGCATCCTGCTTGCCTGTTAGATTGGTTGGATCCCCATTTACAGGTGCCCTCCCCTTAATTCCACCATTTATAGATGCCCTCCCCTAAACCCACACATTTACAGGTGCCCTCCCCTAAACCCACACATTTACAGGTGCCCTCTCCTAAACCCACACATTTACAGGTGCCCTCCCCTAAACCCCCACATTTACAGGTGCCCTCCTCTAAACCCCCACATTTACAGGTGCCCTCCCCTAAACCCCCACATTTACAGGTGCCCTCCTCTAAATCCCATTTATAGGTGCCCTTCCCTAATTCACCATTTAAAAGATGATCACAAAATTAGATAATATTATTTTATTGTTCTGATAATAATAATCTGATTAGTAGAGGTTCGGGTCGACTCTTCTTCAGACTGAAAGTCACGGGAGAGATATGGGTGATGATGGAAGGAACAGTGAATAAAAGATATGGAAAAAAGTAACAATGATAAAGGAAACAGGCCATTGCTGGGTGAGAACAAGCTGATGCTCGAGAGAGTGAGAGAGAGAGAGAGAGAGAGAGAGAGAGAGGGGGGAATGCCGGGGCTACCTGAAGTGAGCAATCCCCGCAAACTAACACTATCCTGAAATTCCTACTTGCAATAGTACTGAGTAAACACAGCACTGTCCTTAAATAATAAACAAGAAAAAATGGTCAGTGTGTGTGCACATATATATATATATTTCCTATACTTCCTTAGTTACTTAAGTTACTTCCTTAGTTACTTCCTATATATATATATATGCAGTTACTTCCTATATGGTTTAAACCGAGGGATACAAAGAGAGGAAATGTCGGGGCTCTGAAGTTAGTTCAAATGACCAATAAATCCCAACTAACCAAATTTGGGATTTCCCTCGCTCCCATATATCAGGACAAGTTGTGCAGAATAAAACAGGCCAAACGTACCTTACGCCGAAGATGTAGTCAATCCGTCAGCTGAAAAAAAACCCCATAAAGTGCAAGTTCAGTTCAGTTCAGTTTAGTTTATTGTCATGTGTACTGAGGTACAGTGAAAAACCTTTGGTGCGTGCTAAGCAGCCAGCGGGAAGACAATACACGTTAAGGGTATAACGTTTAGTGCAAGGTGAAGCCAGCAAAGTCGATCAAAGATAGTCCGAAGGTCACAAATGAGGTAGATAGTAGTTCAGCACTATTCTCTGGTTGTGGTAGGATGGTTCAAGTAATAAATATATATTCAGGGCAAAAGGTATAGAAGTGTAAAAACGCACATCTCTAGATTCAGGGACAGTTTCTTCCCAGCAGTTATCAGACAACTGTGGATCACAGGCATGGAGAGACTTTGGGAAGTTTAGAGGTGGGAAATCAATCACAGAATGGTTGAAGGGTGGAAGGGCAGTAGGGTGGCACGGTGGAGTGGTAGAGTTGTTGCGTTACAGTGCTAAAGACCTGGGTTCGATCCTGACTACGGGTGCTGTCTATTGTCCTAATGTCCCTAATGTGTATAGGATAGTGTTGGCGGGGATCACTGGTCGGCGCAGACTCGGTGAGACAGTTTCCACGCTGTATCTCTAACCTAACTAACCAAACTAACTACACAGCCACTGCTCATACGTGGCTTTTTAAGGTTTAATTTATGATTGTCACATGCACCAAGGTACAGAGAGATGCTTTTTTGTTGCGTGCAGTTAGTTTGGTTTAGTTTAATTCAGAGATACAGTGTGGAAACAGGCCCTTTGGCTCACCAGTCAACTAAATGATTATACGTGATTACAATCAAGCAATCTACAGTGTATAGAAACAGGGTAAGCGGTGTATCATTTAGCGCAAGATGAAGTCCGATAAAGTTCTATTAAAGATAGATTCAAAGGTCTCCAATGAGGCAGATGGAAGGTCAGGACCACACTCTTGCTGCCCTAAGATCTCTATCTAATTCTCTTTTGAATGCATCCAGTGAATTGGCCTTCTGAGGCAGAGAATTCCACAAATTCACAACTCTCTGGGTGAAAAGGTTTTTCCTCATCTCAGACCTAAATGGCCTACCCCTTATTCTTAAACTGTGACCCCTGGTTCTGGACTCCCCCAACATAGGGAACATGTTTCCTGCATCTAACGTGTCCAATCCCTTAATAACTCTATATGTTTCTATAAGATCACCTCTCATCTTGCTAAATTCCAGTGAATACAAACACAGTCATTCCATTCCTTCATCATATGACAGTCCCGCCATCCCGGGAATTAACCTTGTGAACCTACGCTGCACTCCCTCAATAGCAAGAATGTCCTTCCTCAAATTAGGAGACCAAAACTGCACACAATACTTCAGGTGTGGTCTCATCAAGGCCCTGTACAACTGCAGAAGGACCTCTTTGCTCCTATACTCAAATCTTCTCATTGTGAAGGCCAACATGTCATTAGATTTCTTCACTACCAGCTGTACCTGCATGCTTACTTTCAGTGACTGATGTACAAGGACACCCATGTCTCATTGCACTTCCACTTTTCTTAATCTGACACCATTCAGACATTAATCTGCCTTCCTATTCTTGCCACCATAATGGATAACCTCACATTTATCCACATTATACTGCATCTGCCATGCATCTGCACACTCACCCAATCTATCCAAGTCACCCTGCATCCTCACAGCATCGTTTTCACTGCCACCCAGCTCGCACTGCCACCCAGCTTTGTGTCATCCGCAATTTGCTAATGTAACTTTTAATTCTTTCATCTAAATCATTAATATATATAAATAGCTGTGGTCCCAGCACCAAGTCTTGCGGCATCCCACTAGTCAATGCCTGCCTTTCTGAAAGGGACCCATTAATTCCTAATCTTTGTTTCCTGTCTGCCAACCAATTTTCTATCCATGTCAATACCCCCCCCCCCTATACCATGTGCTCTAATTTTGCCCACTAATCTCCTGTGGGACCTTATCAAAGGCCTTCTGAAAGTCCAGGTACACAACATCCACTGGCTCTCCCTTGTCCATTTTACTTGTTACATTCTCAAAATATTCCAGAAGATCAGTCAAGCAAGATTTCTCCTTCATAAATCTATGCTGACTTGGACCGAACATGTTACTGCTATCCAATGCGTCGCTATTACATCTTTAATAATTGATTCCAGCATCTTCCCCACCACCGATGTCAGGCTAACTGGTATATAATTTCCTCCTTTCTCAGTGGGATAACATTAGCTACCCTCCAATCCACAGGAACTGATCCAGTATCTATCGAAAATTGGAAAATGATCACCAATGCATCCACGATTTTTAGAGCCACATTCTTCAGTACCCTGGGATGCAGAGCATCAGGCCCTGGGGATTTATCAGCCTTCATAGAAACATAGAAACATAGAAAATAGGTGCAGGAGTAGGCCATTCGGCCCTTCGAGACTGCACCGCCATTCGATATGATCATAGCTGATCATCCAACTCAGTATCCCATCCCTGCCTTCTCTCCATACCCCCTGATCCCTTTAGCCACAAGGGCCACATCTAACTCCCTCTTAAATATAGCCAATGAACTGGCCTCAACTACCTTCTGTGGCAGAGAATTCCACAGATTTACCACTGTGTAAAAAATGATTTTCTCATCTCGGTCCTAAAAGACTTCCCTCTTATCCTTAAACTGTGACCCCTAGTTCTGGACTTCCCCAACATCGGGAATAATCTTCCTGCATCTAGCCTGTACAACACCTTAAGAATTTTGTAAGTTTCTATAAGATCCCCCCTCAATCTTCTAAATTCTAGCGTGTACAAGCCGAGTCTATTCAGTCTTTCTTCATATGAAAGTCCTGCCATCCCAGGAATCAGTCTGGTAAACCTTCTCTGTACTCCCTCTATGGCAACAATGTCTTTCCTCAGATTAGGAGACCAAAACTGTACGCAATACTCCAGGTGTGGTCTCACCAAGACCCTGTACAACTGCAGTAGAACCTCCCTGCTCTTATACTCAAATCCTTTTGCTATGAATGCTAACATACCATTTGCTTTCTTCACTGCCTGCTGCACCTGCATTCTTACTTTCAATGACTGGTGTACCATGACACCCAGGTCTCGTTACATCTCCCCTTTTCCGAATCGGCCACCATTCAGATTAAAGTCTACTTTCCTGTTTTTGCCACCAAAGTGGATAACCTCACATTTATCCACATTATACTGCATCTGCCGTGCATTTGCCCACTCACCCAACCTATCCAAGTCAACTTGCAGCCTCCTAGCATCCTCCTCACAGCTAACACTGCGCCCCAGCTTCGTGTCATCCGCAAACTTGGAGATGTTGTATTCAATTCCCTCATCCAGATCATTAATATAAATTGTGAATAGCTGGGGTCCCAGCACTGAGCCTTGCGGTACCCCACTAGTCACTGCCTGCCATTCTGAAAAGGACCCGTTTACTCCTACTCTTTGCTTCCTGTCTGCCAGCCAGTTCTCTATCCACATCAATACTGAAACCCCAATACCGTGTGCTTTAAATTTGTATACTAATCTCTTATGTGGGACCTTGTCGAAAGCCTTCTGAAAGTCCAGATATAACACATCCACTGGTTCTCCCTTATCCACTCTATTAGTTACATCCTCGAAAAATTCTATAAGATTCGTCAGACATGATTTACCTTTCATAAATCCATGCTGACTTTGTCCAATGAATTCACCACTTTCCAAATGTGCTGCTATCCCATCTTTAATAACTGACCAGATTTTTCCCCACCACCGATGTTAGACTAACTGGTCTGTAATTCCCCGTTTTCTCTCTCCCTCCCTTTTTAAAAAGTGGGGTTACATTAGCTACCCTCCAGTCCTCAGGAACTACTCCAGAATCTAAAGAGTTTTGAAAAATTATCACTAATGCATCCACTATTTCTGCGGCTACTTCCTTAAGTACTCTGGGATGCAACTTATCTGGCCCTGGGGATTTATCGGCCTTTAATCCATTCAATTTACCTAACACCACTTCCCGGCTAACCTGGATTTCACTCAGTTCCTCCATCTCATTTAAGCCCCGGTCCCTTGCTATTTCCGGCAGATTATTTATGTCTTCCTTAGTGAAGACAGAACCAAAGTAGTTATTCAATTGGTCTGCCATGTCCGTGTTCCCCATGATCAATTCGCCCGTTTCTGACTGCAAGGGCCTACATTTGTTTTAACTAATCTTTTCCTCTTCACATATCTATAAAAACTTTTGCAGTCAGTTTTTATGTTCCCTGCCAGTTTTCTTTCATAATCTATTTTCCCTTTCCTAATTAAGCCTTTTGTTCTCCTCTGCTGGACTCTGAATTTCTCCCAGTCCTCTGGTAGGCTGCTTTTTCTGGCTAATTTGTACGCTTCATCTTTTGTTTTGATACTATCCCTGATTTCCCTTGTTATCCACGGATGCACTACCTTCCCTGATTTATTGTTTTGCCAAACTGGGATGAACAATTGTTGCCCCATCAGTCTACCCAACACCGTTTCCTGACAAAGGTGAATTTCCTTCAGTCCCTCCGTCACTCTAGATCTTCTGTCCCTTAATACATCTGGGAGATTGTTTGTGTCTTCCTTAGTGAAGACAGAACCAAAGTACCTGTTGAACTAATCTGCCATTTCCTTGTTCCCCATAATAAACTCACCTATTTCTGTCTTCATGGGACCCACATTTGTCTTAACTAATCTTTTCCTTTTCACATACCTGAAGAAACATTTACTATCCTCCTTTACATTATTGGCTAGCTTATCGTCATACTTCATCTTTTCTCCCCGTATTGCCTTTTTAGTTACCTTCTGTTGGTCTTTAAAATTTTCCCAATCCTCTGGCTTCCTGCTCATCTTTGCTATGTTATACATCTTCTCTTTTAGTTTTATACTGTCCTTGACTTCCCTATTCAGCCATGGTTGGATTAGTCCCCTTAGAATCTTTCCTCCTTTTTGGAATGAAATTATCCTGCATCTGGATTATTCCCAGAGATTCCTGCCATTGCTGTTCCACCGTCATCCCTGCTTGAGTCCCTTTCAGATCAACTTTGGCCAGCTCCTCCCTCATGCCTCCATAGTCCCCTTTGTTGAACTGCAGTACTGACACTTCCCATTTTACCTTCTCCCTCTAAAATTGCAGATTAAAACCTTATCATATTATGGTTACTACCTCTTAATTTTTTCTGTACCTTGAGTTCCCTTATCAATATTAATGCCAATGAATGCCACATTGGATGGAGGGAAAGTTACACTCTCTCTTGTTGGACATGGCCATTGTCTGGCACATATCTGACGTTGGCATTATTTAACAGTATCAACGCAGGCTTGAACGCTATCTACCTATTGCTTCATGTGATGTGGTCTGTTTCAGCATCAATCTATTGGGCACTTGTCGATGTTGATTACTGAAGCTGTGTCTGAGGTTTGGACGTCCCTATGTTCATCTAATCATCATCTGAGTGGGTGGATATTTACTTATTTATTGTCACATATACAAGTAAACATTACACAGTGAAATTCATTTTGCATATAATTCCAGCAACACATTTGGCACCATTTCAAAGTCCGGATTCCCGTGTGCTTGTTCTACTGGAGCAGCTCCCGATCCCTTCCATCGCCTACAAACGGTTCGGACCACAAATCGTCATCTCACTTCACTCCTCGCCCGCTATCTTTGTGTCCCAGTGGCAACCTCCTGCAGCCTACCTTAAATCTTTAAGGTTCGATACTTATTCTATCCTTATAGATACTTATTCTAAAAAAAAAAACAAAAAAACAAACATTTTTCACACAGAGAGTGGTGAATCTCTGGAACTCTCTGCCACAGAAGGTAGTTGAGGCCAGTTCATTGGCTGTATTTAAGAGGGAGTTAGATGTGGCCCTTGTGGCTAAAGGGATCAGGGGGTATGGAGAGAAGACAGGTACAGGTACTGTCGTTGTGTCCTTGGGCAAGACACTTCACCCACCTTTGCCTGTGTGTGAATGTGTGTGAATGTGTGTGAGTGATTGGTGGTGGTCGGAGGGGCCGTAGGCGCAGATTGGCAGCCACGCTTCCATCAGTCTGCCCCAGGGCAGCTGTGGCTACAGAAGTAGCTTACCACCACCGAGTGTGACTGAGGAGTGAATGAATAATGCGATGTAAAGCGCCTTGAGTATTAGAAAGGCGCTATATAAATCCCATCCATTATTATTATTATTATTACAGGATACTGAGTTGGATGATCAGCCATGACCATATTGAATGGCGGTGCAGGCTCGCAGGGCCGAATGGCCTACTCCTGCACCTATTTTCTATGTTTCTATGTTTCTATCCAGCTGTTTGGAACAATTGAGTGAGTAGAGCTGAACTTGAACTATAGTGAGATGAACAGCCACACTTCTTACTTAATCATCCAGGGAAGGTTGTTAGTGGAAAAAATTGAAGTTGGTTGAGGTTGGATGTAAAAGTGTCACGAGGATATCCTCGATCTAAGATGATATTCTGACAAGATATTAATAAATCAACTTATTTTTTTGGTAATCCAACAGATTCAAGTGAAAATGTTTTGTCCACTGATCATCATCATTGTTCATAAATAACAATGGAGAAAAAAGCAGCATGTAAAATATTGAGTTGGAAGGGTTTCGACCCGAAAGGTCACCTATTGAGTCTGAAGAAGGGTTTCGACCCGAAACATCACCTATTCCTATTCTCCAGAGATGCTGTCTGACCTGCTGAGTTACTCCAGCTTTTTATGTCTATCTTAGGTAAAATATTGAGTTGGATTCCATCCAAACTGGATTTGTTATTTTATGTAATGCTATAGCTGATGTATATATTCCACCGGTTTCAAGCATTGTAGATTTATATCTCCTGGTGATATAACTCATTAAGGTGTAAGCCTTGGATCAGATCATTGTGAAAGGCTTTGGTGTGAATTATACAATGACAGTGACGGGATGGAAAATCAATGGTAAACATTGGTTCCAGCTTTACAGGGGAAAATAAATGATATAAAAGAATGAGCCAAGTACTGATGTGACAGTAATAAGCAGTTCCATTGTTCCTTTGAATAGGATACACCTGTGCATTCACAATGATATGGTTCTGGCAACTCATCGCTGGAACAGAGACCTACCAGGAATTCCCCAGAGCTCGATGCACTAATGTGGAAGTTAATGATGATTTAAAGATAAAAAATGGATTCCGCTGAAACTAAGACAGGCTTTCACCGTCTTCTATTAAATTGCAAAGCTAGCAAAAAAGCACTAACCTTTGCTTTCAGTACATTAACAAAGCTAGCAGACTGTTGATGTTCCCTTTCCAATAACATAAGCCAAGTAATAAACACAACTTCATGAATGTCTCCTCTATTACATAGGAGAGAATTCAGACTAACCCTTGTTCCACAAGATTATGATGTGCATCATAAGTAGAAAAAACCAAAACGCTTGTTCTGCAGAAATATAACCTTCTCATATAACCATATATGGTTAAGCCTTCCTCTGTCAGAAGAACCTATCAATCTTCTGTTGCTGTCAATCTTAAGGATAGAAACATACAAAACAGGTGCAGGAGGAGGTCATTCGGCCCTTCGAGCCAGCACAGCCATTCATTGTGATCATGGATGATCGTCCCCTATCAATAACCCGTGCCTGCCTTCTCCCCATATCCCTTGACTCCACTAACCCCTAGAGCTCTATCTAACTCTCTCTTTATTCCATCCAGTGACTTGGCCTCTACTGCCCTCTGTGGCAGGGAATTCCATAAATTCACAACTCTCTGGGTGAAAACGCTTTTCTCACCTCAGTCTTAAATGACCTCCCCTTTATTCTAAGACTGTGGCCCCTAGTTCTGGACTCGCCCAACATTGGGAATATTTTTCCTGCATCTAGCTTGTCCAGTCCTTTTATAATTTTATATGTTTCTATAATATACCCCCTCATCCTTCTAAACTCCAGGGAATACAAGCCTAGCCTTTTCAATCTTTCCTCATATGACAGTCCCGCCATCCCAGGGATCAATCTCGTGAACCTACGCTGCACTGCTTCAATCACAAGGATGTCCTTTCTCAAATTAGGAGACCAAAACTGTACACAATACTCCAGATGTGGTCTCACCAGAGCCCTATACAACTGCAGAAGAACCTCTTTACCCCTATACTGAAATCCTCTTGTTATGAAGGCCAACAGGACCTGTCATTCTTAAGAAGCAAGAGGCTGTGCTAAGCTTTATAGGTAACGTATTGCTGAATATACGTGGGGTATATACACATGTACTGAAATCACTGGCCCTTTGTGTGGGGATGAGAACTCTGTATAGTTTGTAATCTGCATACTGTTAATAGTTCTATTACACCCGCCTGGCAAAATAAAGATTGTACTGCTTGATCACTGATTTTATTTGTGTTTTTGTCTAAGAATACTGAACCACAACACTATAGCTTATTAATCAGTTTACAACCAAATTAAAATCAGAAAAATAGCACCTTTTCTTTCTGTTGCTTTCCATTTGTCAAGAGTCAAGAGTGTTTATTGTCATATATATCGACAAAGGAACAATGAAATTCTTACTTGCAGCAGCTTAAACTGGATTGGTCATCCAACCTAAATGTGACTCAATTCTACGCCTCACTGGTTAGATCATAGATGTAAACACAATGCACACAACTAATATATATAATAAACAAAGAATTCAATAAATTAATAACCACAATATCAATGCAAAAACCCCCAGCCACCTCAGTGCAACTGGAGACAGTCCATCGAAGTTCATTGTTAAAGTTAGTGTTGTGTGTTCAAGAGCCTGATTGGTGTTGGGCCAAAGCTATTCTTGAACCCAATGGTCACAGTTTTCAAACTTTTATACCTTCTTACCAATGGGAGGAATGAAATTAGAGCACTGCCAGGGTTGTGTGCGTCTTTGATGATATTGGCTGCCTTTTTGGTCCAGTGCCTCCTATAGATCCTTTCAATGGTGGTGAGGTCAGTGTCTGTGATGGACCAGGGAGTGCCAGCAAGGTGACGTGCCTCAATGACTATCGATCAGTGGCACTAACGTCGGTGGTGATGAAGTGCTTTGAGAGGTTGATCATGGCGCAAATCAACTCCTACCTTGACAAAAATCTGGACCCACTGCAGTTCGCCTACGGCCACAACAGATCAATGGTGAATGCGATCTCGCTGGCTCTCCACTCCGCTCTGGACCACTTGGACAACAAAAACGCATATGTCTGGCTGTTATTCATTGATTACAGCTCGGCATTTAATACAATCACACTCTAAGCTGGTTACCAAACTCGCAGAACTGGGTCTCTGTGCATGCCTCTGCAATTGGATCCTCGACTTCCTCATTCACAGACCACAGACTGTTCGTGTTGGTGGAAATGTGTCAGCCTCGATAAAAATCAGCACGGGAGCACCTCAAGGCTGCGTGCTCAGCCCCCTGCTGTACTGACTCTATACTCATGACTGCGTAGCTGGTCATAGGGCGAACTCCATTATCAAGTTCGCTGATGACACCACTGTTGTGGGACGTATCACTGATGGAGACGAGTCAGAGTATAGAAGAGAGATCGACCGACTGACCAAATGGTGCCAACACAATAACCTGGCCCTCAACACCAGCAAAACCAAGGATCTGATTGTGGGCTTTGGAAGGGGTAGGATTGGGTCCCACAGTCCCGTTTATATCAATGGGTCGATGGTAGAGAGCAGGGGCGGAAAACCCGGGGGGGCCAGAGGGGACATGTCCCCCCCCATGTTTTGAGAGGTGGGCGACATCCCCGCCAGGTTAACCTGCCTGGGCTTGCGGGAAATATGGCCAGCGCGGAGAAGCAGGCTGGTATCCCGTCAGTCCAGACAGGGCTGTTAGTTAACCCGGTGAGACAGGCAGTTGAGCTGCATTTAGCGCTGGATTGAGCCTCCGCAGCCTCGCGCGCATGTGTGAGTGTGCACATGCGCGCGCGACGCCAAAAAATTGTGTCCCCTGTCCCCTCCATGTTTTGATAGTGAGTTCCGTTCTTGGTAGAGAGGGTCAAAAGCTTCAAATTCCTGGGCATGCATATTTCTGAAGATCTCTCCTGGTCAGAGAACACTGATGCAATTGTAAAGAAAGCACATCAGCGCCTCTACTTCCTGAGAAGATTACGAGAGTCGGTATGTCAAGAAGGACTCTGTCTAACTTCTACAGGTGCACAGTAGAGAGCATGCTGACCAGTTGCTTCATGGCTTGGTTCGGCAACTTGAGCGCCCAGGAGTGGAAAAGACTACAAAAAGCAGTCAACACTGCCCAGTCCATCATCGGCTCTGACCTCCCTTCCATCGAGGGGATTTATCACAGTCGCTGCCTCAAAAGGGCTGCAGCATCATCAAGGACCCACACCATCCTGGCCACACACTCATCTCCGCACTACCTTCAGGTAGAAGGTACAGGAGCCTGAAGACAGCAACGACCAGGTTAAGGAATAGCTACTTCCCCACAGCCATCAGGCTATTAAACTTGGCTCGGACAAAACTCTGAAAATTAATAGCCCATTATCTGTTTATTTGCACTTTATCAGTTTATTTATTCATGTGTGTATATATTGATCTGTTCTGTATTCTGTATCTGTTCTGTATTCATGCCTACTAATGTTCTATTGTGCTGAAACAAAGCAAGAATTTCATTGTCCTATCAGGGACACATGACAATAAACTCTCTTGACTTGACTTGACTTGACTTGACTAATCTCCTTGTTCCTGGGCATTTGCGATAGCGACGGAGCGTACTCACCACTGGTGTAAGGAATCCTTGAGTAAACCTGGAACCAATTATTATCATTGATTTATCATCCCATGTGCCAAAGATGTGCTAGTTAGTGGAATTATTTTAAATCACCCTGAGTGTAGGTAGTTGGTGGAAAAAGCAAGGGGTGATGATCGACATGTATGAGACTATAGGCTCCAGGGAAATATGTGGGGGAATGAAAATTCTCTGAGTGCTGGCATAGACTTGATGGGCTGAATCGCCTCCTTGTACGTTATACAGAAATGCAAAATATGTATTGATACCAAATTGCACTGATATGACATCTAGCAGTTTCTCTAAAAAGTGGCAAGACAGGTAGAAAAGGTGTTGATTAAGGCTTTTGGCATGTTTGCCTTCATTAGTCTGGCTATTGAGTACAGGAATGAGGACATCATATTACAGTGTACAAGACCTATGGTGGAGCACTGTGCACAGTTCATGTCGCTTGGTTTGACGACTCGGTCGGCAAAGCCAAGTTTGGCCAAAGTTGGGGCAGCACAATGGCGCAGCGGTAGAGTTGCCTTACAGCGCCAGAGACCCAGGTTCTATCCTGACCACAGGTACTGGCTGAACGGCAATTGTACGTTCTCCCTGTGACCGCTTGGGTTTCCTCCGAGTGCTCCAGGTTCCTCCCACATTTCCAAAACGTGCGGATTTGTAGGTTCTGTAAATTATCCCTAGTGTGTAGGATAGAACTTTTTGTACGATTAATCATTGTTCAGCGTGGACACGGTGGACCAAAGGGCCTGTTTCCACACTACATCTCCAAACTAAATCTCTAAACTAGACCCGGTTCCATGCACTGCAACTCTATGATGCTATTGACTGTTATTACAACCAGCTTGGTATGTGCACTGCTGGCTGCGTTGGACCTGACAGGGTTACAGTCCACCTGCTTGCAGCTTTCGACTGAGTCAGAAACAATTGTTCTCCATTATTAAAGAGAATCGGATGGTCAAACACAGGAAAGAAATTTGATTTTCCTCTTGCATCAGCGTCTGAACTTAAACTGGTGTTTCAAAGCGAGAAACGTGAGGTATTTTATTATTTCCACAACTTGGAGCCCACAGAAACATTTGGATTCAGTTTTCTGTTAAAGCAGTAAACCCATAGGGGAGAAGAGTTGTTGACCTGATGTTGTAAATTGCTTGTTTTCAATACATGACTGGTGTCGGGTCATGGAAACAGAGCTGGTGTTGAATGTTTATAAATTACTGCACAACCCACTCCAAACCCAATCACTGATAGCTTGTTTTCCACACACATTTATTCACTTACCAGTGGCCTCCAGTAAAACACTGGTACATGATTTATTGCTTCTGTTTAATTGTAAGGGTATTTATACCCACAACTTTCAGACTGTATCAGTTTAACACTCCAGTTGATTTAGATTTGCAGATGGTTGGTAAAAGTCTTGAGTCAACCATAAATCAATCCATTCAGCCCTTTGAGTTACGTTTCCTCCTAAGGTGCTTTCTCGTTTGGGTGACTACTTCACAAGACACTTCCATTTAGTTTGCAAACATAACCCTGCCATATAGTCCCTATTATTTTGATTATGTTTTTATCCCCACTCGGATGTCTCTTTCTTTGGCCTATTAAACTTCTCTAATGAAGTTCAATGTACTATTGAAGAATAATGCCTCATTCTCTCAATCTGTACATTACAGTTTTCTGGATACAAAGCTGAGACCAATACTTCCAAACTTAGGCCTTAGAGATACAGTGTGTAAACAGGCACTTTGGCCCACTGAGTTCATGCCAACCAGAAATCCCTGTACACTAGCACAATCCTACACACTAGAGACAATTTACAATTTTTATTGAAGGCAATTAATGTACAAACCTGTACATCTTTGGAGTGTGCGTGGAAACTGGAGCTCCCAGAGAAAACCCACGCGGTCACTGGAAGAATGTTCAAATTCCAAACAGACAGTACCTGTAATCAAGATTGAACCTGGGTCTCTGGCATTGTAAAGCAGCAACTCCACCGATATACGCCACTGTGGTGCCCTTTTGAACCATTAATTATGGTTGAATTATGAACTATTCCACTGCTAGCAGACCTTTCAAATTTCTTTTTTTAACTTCAGAAAACCTCATTTAATCCTCTTAAGTGTTTGTTACAAGCATTATTTTCAGTTTAGTTATTTAAGCTCTTCAACGTGTACTCCATCACACTTTATTTTTTAGCCTTCCTCTGCCTCTTAAAACCTCGGTTTCTCTAATCATTCCCAGCTTTAATGAAAGACCATTGACCTGAAACATTAACTTTCTCCATATACTTTCTCCATATGACTTGCTGAACAACATTTCCAGCAACTTTTGTTTTCATTTCATATTTTCAGCATTTGCACCATTTTGAACTGTTGGTCCATTCTCTAACTTTTCACCAAAGCCCTGACCATTTACCTTTTTCACATGAATATTGGCTTTGAGTTGCTGCTCCATTTGTTTCCACTATTCTTTCAGCCTGTGCCAACTCAGACCTTATGGGTGAGATGCTAATATCTAAGACGAAATGGACAGTAACAAAGAAGCAATAGTTAAAAGTCAAAAGTGTTTCATTAGCATATGTACCAACAACGGAACAATAACATTCTTACAAGCGGCAGCATACCAGGCCAGTAAACACAATATACAATAAATCCCATCCATTATTATTATACGTTAATAATATATAATAAACAAAAAATCAATAAATTAATAGCCACAATATTAGTGCAAAAAAAGAACAAATTTCTTTGTGCAACTAAAAATAGTCCATAAAGGTTCACAGTTGAAGCTAATATTGTACAGTATTAGGAACAACCTGTTGTTGAACCTGCTGGTTAAATGCTGTATGTTGAAAAACTATCTTCGATGGTGTGTCAAATGGTACATAATACATTTGCTTTGAGACACAGATCCAATCTTGGATGTGTAATAAATTCAATGGTGCCTGGGGGTGGGTGAGATATCGCAGGGCTTGGTATGTGGTTACCTGTGAAAATGGAGAAGTGGCTTTCCAAGATGCACCATGCCACTGATTGCTTCACAAAATAAGCTTTCCATTGCCTCTTTAACCCAAAAAATATATTGCACATTATTACTGGTGCATTTGAGCGAAAAAACACGGGTGGTGGAACTCAGTAGGTCAGGTGGCATCTGTGGAATGAATTTTCATTCAGTTGATGTAAATGAAACTTAACCATGAAAGAAAATAGACTATATTTTTCTGCTCACTCAGATCTGCAAAGCCACATTTCCCTTGCTGGGTTGTTAGCAGATGATAGGGATTTGGTACAGGACAAGTTTGCACAACTAAAGAAACCAGGAGCAACCTAACTCACAGCAGATGCCTTGAGAACTTCTTTCCTGGTAGTTTATGACCCATTGCACCCAACCATTGAAAAATAGCACAGAGCAATTGAGTCAATTCAAACATTCTTTGGCACACTAAGTCCATGCCAATCATCAAATGGCCATCTATGCTCATCCATTTACCATCAGTGAGTTATCACTGATATCCTAGACCACATTGACCTTTCAATCAACATCTAGTCTTTACCACATTGTATCTCTGCTGTGCTCTGCTGTCAAATTTCCAACAGTGGCTATGTTTCAAAATGCCGCAGAACTCACTGGGACAATATTTAGAGTGTTCTATTAGTGAAAGGCTTTAACTCTTTGTGTGCTTAACACTAGTAAAGGCGACATTTCACACACAAGATACATAGTGCAGATTCTGCTATCAAACTAGACTTTAAAAAAAAAGCAGCAATGGCATTTCTGTTTATTAAAAGGTACTTTGGAATTTTGGAAATATCGCACTGAACTCCGTCTTTTTATAATGCGTCACCTGCTCCTTGCCTGGTGGGACTGAAGTATTTAACCCTATGGCAGGCGTGACAGGTTCATCACGCATACACAGAGAGAATGCCAGTGGAGTTGCCTTGGGTGTTGTGCTCATTCTGTTCCTCCCAACCTCCTCCCAAATATTGTGTGACTAACTTAATATCACACGTCAGTGAACAGTCTTGACACATGCCAACAATGAATAGAATTCAACCTATGGTATAACATTACAGTTGAGTGCATGTTGGGAGAGGGAAATAAAAGATTAAACATGACCCAACCTGTCTGTCTGCAAGGAAAGAAAGTTGGAGCTTGTGTTTTTTTTGGCATAGAGGCCATAAAGTAGAATCTAGCCCTAAATTCACCACCATTTGAATGGCAGCGAGTTTAAAATAACTCGCCTGTCTGGATCATGAAGGTTGACTGGATGTAAACTCATGTTTTATATTCTACCCAATTTAATTCAGAAGCAAAACAAGTTTAAGTGGCAGAGAGCGCAAGGGGGACAAAGAGAACAAAAGGGAAGGGTGATGACAGGGTGGAGACATAGGAGGTCCAATGATTCAAGAAGTAATGGTGCCAAATGAAAGTGGGTGTTAGAAAGAATGTCAGGAGGAGGATCAAAAAATGAAAGACAAATGAAAACCGGGTGGCACAGTGGCACTAAAGAGCTGCTGCTGCCTCACAGCTCCAGTGACTCATATTCCATCCTGACATCCTGACCTCTGGTGCTGTCTTTGTGGAGTTTACACTGTTCTTACTAATACATTGGAAAGGTTACAGAAATCCTCAAATTTGATGGAGAGAGACTTCAGTCACAAGTTTACTTCTCACTTGGATAGGATAGGTTTAAAGGGATATGTGCCAAATGCAGACAAGTGAGACTAGTGTAGATGGGGCTTATTGGTCAACATGGGCAAGTTGGGCTAAAGAGCCTGTTTCCACAAGGTATGATACTATGACTTTTTGAGAAGAGGACATGTCAGAAGATGGCTGAGTCTCCATGATTATGCTCTCCCTAAAACCATATAGGTTTTTGTTGGGTGCCCTGGTTTCCTCTCATATTCCCATTCCACCAATCTATCCCGCATGAGTTATTTTTGCTGTACATTCCCTATAGCTGTGACAATGTATTCTGCATGGTTTGATTGTATTCATGTATGGGTGATTTACCTTTACACTCTGCAATTGTTCACTGTATCTTAGTACACTTGATCGATTGATAGGTTAACTGGCCAGTGTAAAATGTTCCTAGTGTGTAGCAGATTGGTAAAATCTAGGACAAAGGGCAAGGTAGGTTGATGACAACATGCGGAGGGTAAAATGGCACTGGCATAAGAGGGTGGAATGAATGACCATTTGCGATTATGGAATATTATGTTAGCTTCCAAGGGTTAAAAACATAGAAACAGAAAATAGATGCAGGAGGAGGCCATTTGGCCCTTCGAGCCTGCACCACCATTCATTGTGATCATGGCTGATCATCCACAATCAGTAACCCATGTCTACCTTCTCCCCATATCCCTTGATTCCGCTAGCCCCTAGAGCTCTATCTAACTCTCTTTTAAATTCATCCAGTGAATTGGCCTCTACTGCCTTCTGTGGCAGAGAATTCCACAAATACACAACTCTCTGGGTAAAAACGTTTTTTCTCTTCTCAGTTTTAAATAACATCCCCTTTATTCTTAGACTATGGCCCCTGATTCTGGACTGCCCCATCATTGGGATCATTTTTCCTGCGTCAAACTTGTCCAGTCGTTTTATAATTTTTTTTGTTTCATGTTAGATCCCCTCTCATCTTCTAAATTCCAGTGAATACAAGCCCAGTCTTTCCAATCTACTTGTTGCTATGTTAAACACCTTTTATTTTAGTTTTATTACATCCCTAACTTCCCTTGTCAGCCACGGTTGCCTCCTACTCCCCTTAGAATTTGTCTTTGCTTTGGAATGAAATTATCCTGCATCTTCTGGATTATGCCCAGAAATTCCTGCCATTCCTTTTCCACCAACTTTCCTGCTAGGATCCTTTCCCAGTTGACCTTGGCCAGCTCCTCTCTCACGCCTTCATAGTCCCCTTTATTCAACTGCAACACTGACACTTCTGATTTAACCTTCTCACTTCCTCCTAGCAGTTCCTTTACCTTGAGTTCCCTTATTAAATCTGGTTGATTAGACAACACCAAATCCAGAATTGCATTCTCTCTGGTAGGCTCCAGAACAAACTGCTCTAACATTCCATCTCAAAGGCACTCTACAAACTCCCTTTTTGAGGACCAGAACCAACATGATTTTCCCAGTCTACCTGCATATTGAAATCTCCCATAACCACATTACCTTTGTTACATACCAATTTTAACTCCTGCTGCAACTTGCACCCTATATCCTATGAAAAAAACTAATTGGAAGATAGGATACTGTTTCTCAAAATGATATTCAACTCCATTAGAACATAATCATGAAGACTCTGTCATCTTCTGACATGTCTTCTTTTTCTCATAAAGCCATAGTTTCATACAACGTGGAAACAGGCACTTCACTTTGGCCCAACTTGCCCACGTCGACCAACATGCTCCATCTACACGTCCCACTTGCCTGAGTTTGGCCCATATCCCTCTAAACCCATCCTATCCAAGTAGGAAATAAACTTGTGACTGAAGTTTCTCTCCACCAAATTTGAGGATTTCTGCAAGGGTTTCTCCTGCTCTCATGATCTTGTTGTTTCTAAGCTGACCTGTGACCTGTCCGACTTATTGATAAGGGGTGTCAACAAGGTGGACAATGTTAGGAATTCAAGGGTAATCTTGAGACAGATGCTATTCTACCCTTCTAGCTTCTCAGTCTTTCACAACTTCACATCCATTCTTGCATCTCAGCAGGGTTCAGGCCTACACATTGCCTTGATAGGGTGAATACATCCGTGTCTATCAAACTTTTAGCAGGTTGTTGCATTTGTGCTTTTGGGCCTAGACTTTTCATTACATCTTAGACATCTGCTTAGCTATTTCTTTTCCCTTAAGGTGAGTTGGGAGTTTCCAATCCAAGAATACCCTATGTTTACAGTTAGTTATTCCATGTCATTTTCATCAGGATGTCCTGAACCTCCCTTTTCCAGCTTTCTCCCCCCTACTGCTATCACTGATGAAAGGTGTTGACCGGAAACATCAGCTGTCTATTTCCTCCACAGATGTTGCCTGACCCACTGAGTTCCTCCAGCACTTTGTGTTTTGTTCACTATTACAACATCTGCAGTTCCTTATTCCTCCTGGTTCTTTCTGTAGCTCTGCAGGGACCCCAGACTCCCTGGATATTCCAAGGCTCCTGATACTAGGTGATCATCAGGTTGTCTGGTAGACAGCGTCCAAGAGGAGCAATTATTTAAGTAACTTCGTCCATTAATGTTGAAGTACTTGCAGCAACACTTCTTTAGCCACTGTTGTCTTGTGGCCAAGCTGGTAGAGATAACTGAGTGCAATGGGAGGTGTTCAGTCCATCACTCATTGTTCACTCTCAAATAGATATCCTTGCACACACAAGGAACTTCAGATGCTGGAATCTTGTGTAGAAGATAAAGCACTGGAGTAAATCAGCCGGTAAAGCAGCATCTTAGGAGGACACGGATAGGCGACTTTTCAGGTTGGGACCCTTGTTCAGACACCTGTCCTTGTAAGAAGCAGGTTGGGAGGATGTGTAGTCAAGATAATGGTGAGAGTCAGTAGGTTTATGGTAGACATCAGTCATTAGTCTGTCCCCTGTGATGGAGGCAGTGGGACCAAGAAAGAGGAGAAAGGTACCAGAGATAGTCCAAGAGAATTAGAGGGCATGGTGGAAGTGAGTGGTAAAGCTGATGAAAGCAACAAGTTCTGCACGGCTGCAGGAGGCAGCCCCGATGCAATTGCCGATGCAACAGAAAAAAAGTTGGGGAATGTTGCCAGTGTATGTATGGAACATGGACTGTTTGACGTAACCAACAAAAAGGCACAGCTGGTGATATCCTTGCAGTGTCTCACTTAGATGGGGAAATAATCTGACAGACGCAAGAGATACTTGGACATCCGGTGGCACTGTTGCTAGCTGCCTCCGCCTTCAGTCCGGTATCTTTTTGTTTTTTTTTGTTATGTTGAAGAGCGTTTTCTGTGTTTTTTTTAATGTCTTTATGTGGGGGAAGAGGGTACGGTAAGGGGGATACCGTCCTTCAGTCGCTTCCTGGAGAGGATGCGACTATTATTTGAGTAGCGTCCTCGCCCCCCCCCCCCCCCCCCCAGCGGCCTACCTACTGGATTGGCGCGGCCTTTCCTGCCAAGACCAACCAGAGCTCGAGCAGCGGCGGCGCAGCATTCGATACATCGCGGGGCGGGCGATGCCTTACCGGGGATCGCCGTTTGGAGCTCCGGAGTGCTGGGCCTGCTGCACCGACATCGCGGAGTTGTGGTTCGCGGAGCTCCCAACATGGGCGGCGCTGACCAACATCGCGGAGTCCTGCGACTCCGCCCGGCTTGGCCTGTGGACTTCGGGAGCCGTGGACTCCGGTGGGAGGTGGCTGATATGGAGGTCCGGGCCGCTGAGGATGTTCTCCGTCGGGGTTCGGCGTCGGTGTTCCATCATCCCGGCGTGAGGGCCTGAGCATCGGGCCGCCCGTGTCGGCGACTGCGGGTGCTCGGGAGGCCCCGACCACGGGTGAACATCTGGGAAGATCGGCGGGGAGGCTGGCTGGACTATGGTACCTTCCTCAACTTTGGTGCCGCTGTGGGGTTATGTTGTGTCGTGGACTTCTGTGTTTGTGCTTTTTTTTTAATATGTTTTATTTATTATTTATTTTCAAGTTAATTGACTGTAAGGAAAATCCATTTCGTTGTCTCTTATGAGATAATGACAATAAATTGAATCCAATCCAATCCAATCCAACAAGGCTGCACCAGATTCCTGGACCAGAATAGTTTAGCACTCTAGTGAAACAGGTTGTTAGTTACAGTATGTATAGACCATGTTCCAAGTGATTTGACTGAAGGGAGGGCTATGTTTTAGTTTGCTTACTCCTTCTGCTGTCAATCACACTTTGCCAGAGGATTGTGCCTTCCCTAAACCTGCCACTGACGTCCCCCAGGGAGATCACTTTGCCTCCATCTGCAATGTTGGCAGGGTGATTTGTTCAGATTAGAATAGATAGTGTCGAATTTATGCTTGGGTACATCAGTCACGTCAAAGATTGGGGTGTATGTGCTCATGACTGCAGATCGCCAGTTCTGTCCACATGTGAGCCGGAGTGCAGAGAGCCATTTTTTCTAACTTTAATAATCTTTTTGTAATATTAAATATTTGAAAAGTATGAACATTTTAAACTTTTTCTGGTTTTCAACTTTTTGGAGGTGATGGTACGCCATGCGGTGGGCATCATCACAAAGAAAGCACTAGAAGCAGAATTAATCGACAATTGAACATTTTAATAATGTATGATTGATGTATATGAAAAGTTTTTTTACTATAATATGTAACTATACTTTACCATAATGTGTTTGCTTCTAATAAAAATATTTTAAAAAAAACAAAGAAAGCACTGGTTTTACCTCACAAAAGCCTTTGACTAAGTCAATCCAAAGGGTTAGCAAAACATCCTTCACAAACCTGGCTGCCACGGAAATGTACTTTGATGCTACATCTGGTACACAATAGCATGCCAGCTGTGGACTTTACCACGGACTCCACAACAGATCCAATCTCGGTACAGAATGGGGTCCAGGATGGTAACGTCATTGTCCCACCACATTTTCCGATCTATCCCAAGCGCGATTCCGCCCCTCACTTTCAACAAGCGTCCCATTCAAATGGGGCGAAGCTACAAGATTAACTGTTCAAGCCAAACGTCACTTCCACTCCAGAACCAAATTGCTTGGCACAGGCATCGTGGGCTGAAGGGCCTGTTCCTGTGCTGCACTGTTCTGCGTTTTATGTTCTTGAGAGCCGTATCTCAACGAAAACAACCATCAAAGATAATAAACTTAGCAGTGATCCCAATCACGATCTAATGAATGTTTGAGGAAAGCTTGTGAGCATGTCCACATGATATTTGTGGAAGCGGAGATGATCAAATAATCCCAAAAACAAATTGGTCGGGAACCTGAGAATAAACTCTCCTGGGTTTGGGTATAGAACAGGTGAATGGTATGCTGAATTGCTTTACAGAGAACGATGCTGTAAATGAACGATGGGCGGAATGGTCTTCATCATATTATGGTAATGACTTAAAAGTCAAATTAAGCATAAATGTCAAATTAAGCCTGGATGTAAAGCTTTTACTAAACACACAAACATGTGCATTTTGCTAAGGCATCGAGTAATCTGCAAGAAAAGAATATAAAGAAGTTAGAAAGGGTGAATTAATGGAAACATATTATTAATATACCCTTCAGATTAGAATAGCACCAAAGTGTGTGGCTGTAAGCCTGTTTTATAGAAAGTATTAAAATGGCCATTTATAATGGAGTTGTTTCATTGCTTAGTTATTTCATATTCAGGTGCGTTAAAGTCAAGAAGGCATCGTAAGTGGAAAGTCCAATCATTCCATTTATGTTTCAGTTCCAACAGTGTAACTGGAAACTCCTGCCGATTAGATGTTTTAAAAAAAGCTTCCTTAAACAAGTTAGGAAAGTACCAGGAGTCAGAACAACAGAAGCCAGGAATGAAATGACTGGGAAACATGCAAGAAGCTGAAAGTGCCTGTGGCAGAGATGATTGTGGCTGGAAATGAAATATAAATGGGAATTGGTCTTAATTCAATCAAGTTCAATTTCCCATCTGTGCTGAATGAGGTGCTCCATGCCCGGGAGAACTATTCCTGGACAATAACATGTGTGGAAGTGTAGTGAGGAAAATATTGGGCTTGGCTGTCATTGAGCTTGTGTTGGAATAACGTGCCAATACTCACCATCTGGACTTACCAAAGAAAGGTAACTTTGCAGAAATACTGTAAAGTTATCCGTGGAGTATCCATGCTACTGCCCAACAGCTAGCAACAGTTAGTATGTGGTCATTGGAACTCTGGTCAATTGTCCAAAATGGAATAGATCAGATGGTCACAGGGCGATAGAATGTGAAATAGAGACAAACTTCTCATGACCACAAACAAAACACAAAGTGCTACAGTAACTGAGTGGGTCAGGCAGCATCTGTGGAGGAAATGGACAGGCGACATTTTGGGTTGGGATCTTTCTTTGGGAGTCAAAAGAAGGGTCCTGACCTGAAATATTCTGTAGGCCTGCACAGCGGCGCAGTGGGAGAGTTGCTGCCTTGCAGCGCCAAAGACCTGGTTTCGATCCTGACTGTCCTGTCCGTACGGAACTTTGTGTATTACTCAAGATTCTAGCTTCTGTAGTTCAATGCTTTCCAATCTGAATTAATCTATGTGAAGATTGATAGTAACGTCTACTGAGTGTTAGGAATTGCCTGAGGGCAACATGGCATTTAATAACATACATTAAGGCGCCATTAAGGTGATTCTGACTCGCGGCATCATGAACAAACCTGCTTGCAGCTTTGCTTTAGTCAGATCAATGGACCCATGTGATTATTAGCTTTGGCACAAGACTCAACAGAATCTTCTTTACAGAATACTGCCAGAAACATCTCAAATGTATTTGGCTTGCTGAATATATTAATTTTACCTCATCTCTGTGGTGAAGGAGCTGAAAACTGGGAGATGGGGAGTGTGGCTGCCGGGGGTGGGGATGGGGTTGGGTAGAGGTGGATGTTGAAGGACAATTTCCTGAACCTGCAAGTGTTTAAGATGCAACCATTTTCTGCCATCAGTTTTGCATTACAATTCAATTCTGCATTGTGATTAGTGATGAAAGAAGTCTTGCATGAGTAGCCAGGACATGAGCTTAGAACCCTGAGCCTCTGAGAGCTCCATTTTAATTTTAAGGCACAAGAGAGGCAGCAGATGCCTTGTTTCCCCCCTTTATACCGGAAGCCAATGGATACCGGATATTATTAACAATATCTACGCAATAGGCTGGAGTTACAAGAGAACTGTCAGCCAAATAATAGAGTGATTCAGATATGGAATAGGCCCCATGGTAGTTGCTTTGGTTGCCACGGATGACACAACTGCCAACTTCATCCTCTTGCTTACCAGAAACCACTTTACATTGAAATACGTGAAGTGGCAGGATGACTCTTTGGGATTAGTTTGAAACACTCATGGTAAAGTACATGGCAAAACTTCCAGCAGTTTTTACATCATCACACTTGGCGGAGAGCAATGGATGTGAAGCTAATTGTATGTGGGATGTAAAGGACAGGATAGACAGGACAAGGGAGGATCACAGGGAAGCTGTGCCAGGAAACACAATGTTCTCAAATGAATCAGAAGGACTTTGGAGAGGGTGAAGAAGAGGTTTACGTCTTGGAGAGGGTGCAGAAGAGGTTTACCATAATGTTGCCCGATTTATGGGGTATTAGCTAAGAGTTGTAGTTGGACTGATTTAGATTGTTTTCTCTGGCGTGCTGGAAATTGAGGAGAAACCTGATAGAAGTAGGTATATTTATGAGAGGTGTAGATAGGGTTGACGGTCAGAACCTTTTCGCCAGATAACTAGACTAGAGACTAAGACTCAGAGGGCATAGCTTTCGGATGGAAGGGGCAAAGTTTAAAGAAGATATAGAGGCAAGTTTTTTACAGAGTGGTGCGCGCCTAGAACGTACTGCCAGGTGTGGTGGAGATTGTGTAGGTGGTGTGGTAGATAGACACATGGATATGCAGGGAATGGAAGGATATGGATCATGTGCAAGCAGATGAGTAAATCTATCTTGGCATCAAGTTTGGCACTGATATTGTGGGCCAAAAGGCCTGTTTCTGTGCTACCGTTTTAAGATCAATGACAGAGAAGGCCAGTGAACCAGCTCAGAGCACACACTGTGTCAGGAGGAACTGCAGATGCTGGTTTACACCAAAGGTAGACACAAAGTGCTAGAGTAACTCAACAGGTTAGGCAGCATCTCTGGAGAAAAAGGATGGGTGGCGTTTCGGGCGGGAACCCTTTTTCAGCAAACAGGGCGGCATTGTGGCACAGTGGTCGAGTTGCTGCCTTACAGCGCCAGAGACCCGGGTTCAATCTTGACTACGAGTGCTGTCTGTACGGAATTTGTACATTCTCCCGCGACCTGCGTGGATTTTCGCCGGAAGCTCAGGTTTCCTCTCACACTCCAAAAAGGTACAGGCTTGCTATAATTGTAACTTGTCCCTGGTGTGTGTGGGATAGTGCTAGTGTGCGGGGATCGCTGGTCGGCACGGTCTCGGTGGGCCGACGGGCCCGTTTCACGCTGTATCTCTAAACTAAACTTGCTGGAATTCTGTAGCTGTGACCTCACTCTCTTGGAAAAAGAGGGAAAGGTTGAAAGGAACTGACGGTCAATGGTCTAGATTCCCCCAAAACTGGAAACTAATGACAAAGTAAGAATATCATTACCTCTGTACTTTTGTCTTAGTAGATATTAGGTTTTTTCCAAAAGGGTGAATATATTGCCACCTTCTGGCCATTATTCTAGATTTCATTATCCTTTTGGTTTGGGCTTGATCAATATAATGAAATCGAGTGAAACATGAAAAAATTCATTGACGTGCATGATGCTGAGCGGCACACAGTCTATCAGTTGGGTAGCACAATTAGAAGCTTTACTTTCACTAAATGATGGAGCCATGTATCCCAGAGAGACAAAGAACTGCAGATGCTGTTTACAAAAAAAGACACAAATTGCCAGAGTAACTCAGCGGGTCAGACAGCATCTAGGGAGATGGATAGGGTGACGTTTCAGCAACGACCATGTTCTCCAGAGATGCTGGCTGACCCGCTGAGATAAGGCCCTGTCCCACTTTCCCGAGTTACTCACGAACTCTCACGAGTTTTCCCCTTGATTTGAACTCGGAGAATTACGGTAATAGCTGTTCGTAGGTACTCGGGGCTATTTTTCTAAACTCGTGGACATTTTTCAACATGTTGAAAAAACGTCCCGACTTACCTGATGCCCCGAGTTCCCACGGCTGGCATTACGAGCCGTTACAAAACATCTACGGACTCCTACGGACTCCCTACCAACATTACCCGACATTCCCCGAGCTCGAATCAATGGGAAAACTCGGGAGAGTTCGTGAGTAACTCGGGAAAGTGGGACAGGGCCTTTACTCTGGCACTTTGTGTCATTTTGTAACAATGTTTCCCATCCCCTGTTTGCAAATATATTATCAGATGAATTGTTGTTCTTTATTTCTACCTTTAACATCTGATTTCTAATACACTTGGCCATTAGCTCTTGTTTTCCAGGCCACCACGATTAACACATTTTAATTAAAATTTCCTTGCTGTCTATTTCCTTCAATGCTTGAATTTGTGGAGTTGGGGCTGGACGATGGCACAGTAGTCGAGTTGCTGCCTCACAGCGCCAGAGACCTGGGTTCAATTCCGACTATGGATGCTGTCTGTATGGAGTTTGTATGTTCTTCCTGTGACCGTGTAGGTTTTCTCCTGGTGCTCCAGTTTTCTCCCACATTCCAAAGACCTACAGGTTTGTAGGTTAATTCATTCTATCCAGGCCTTTCACTATTTGTGCTGATTGTGCTGTAGTGTTCTATATTCATTTAGGAACATGGTTAAAACAGTTTTTAATTTCTAGAGGCAGATTTAATTGTTTCAGCTTTGCTGCATGAAAATAATAAAAATCCAACTAAATAAAGGGAATCAGCCAAACAATTTAGTTCAGCCCAGAACTTGGAAAGACCAATGGCTCCTGCTGTGTCTCCTCTCTCATGCGCAATTCCTGTGGCTGCTGCTTTATTGGAACATATAGCTAAAATGCTGCAGGGTAAATCGTTTTACAAGGAGTGCTCTTTGCACCCAGGATGAAGAGGGGAACTGCATCTAAAGACCTAACATGGACACAGGAGCTGTTGAACATCAGGGGTGGCAAAGTAGAATGTGCAGAAATTGTACAGCGCCTTGGTGCGACCACATGGGTTCCAATTCAGCTGTCCGCTGCAAAAAGTCCCTTGCGAGCCGCGGCCATACCCCAACAGCAGGACTGCCGTGGAACTAGGAAAGGGGAACCGCCCAGCCCAACCCCGTCTCACCTCCGAAGTCCTGGAATCCGAGAGGAGGTGGAGGGAGTTGTCGATGGCGGTGGACGCTGGACACAGAGCCGGTTCTTACCATCCGTACCCTCAAAGTTGGCTGTGGGAAGCACACCCGAGGCTCAGTGGTTTAAGATGGCTGAAGAAGGACCTATCTAATTGTTTCTTAAATATTGCAAAAGTCCCTACCTCAATTGCCTCCTCTGACAGCTTGTTCCATACATCCACAACTCTGTGTGAAAAAGTGACCCCTCAGGATCCTATTAAATCTTTCCCCCCCTCACCTTAAACCTATGTCCTCTGGTTCTTGATTCCCCAACCATGGGCAAGAGACACTGCGTCTACCCAGTCTACTCCTCTCATGATTTTGTACACGCCAGAGCAGTGGTGCACAGTTTGATTTCTTGGAAGACAGGGTTATCCTATGTTGAGGAAGCTTTACATAGATTATGGAGAAAACATTTACATACTTCTTGGGAAATGAGAATCTTTTTGCGATTCTAATCTGGATTTGCTAGTTAAATGACAACGAATTATTGCTTCTGATTGGAGAGTTAAGATCTGGGGATTTTGTCATCAGATAAAGGATCACTACTGGCTAGTTAGAAATTTCCTTGTGCAAAGGCCGTGAATTATTAGAATTCTCGATCTCGGAGATTGCCCAGTTGAATATAGTGAAAGTCTTTGGACACCATGTGTGTAAGGAGATGTAGTGACTTGGCAGTAAGGTTGGCTTGAGGCAACAGGGTCAATTGCAGCCTTTGTAAATGTTTAAATCTCCTCTAGTCTTTGTCACCATCTCCACCCATCTGCAAATCAACCCACCCCGACCTCTCATGTGTCTACCTATCACTTGCCAGACTTTGACCCAGCCCCAACTCTCTTTTCCAGTGCCAGCGCCCCACCCCCTTCCCCCTCCCCCAAATCCATCATTCTGAAGAAGGGTCCCAAACTGGGATGTCATCCACCCATTCCCTCCGCAGATGCTGCCTGACCTGCTGAGTTCCTCCAGTGACTTTTGTTCTGCTCGAGATTCTGGCATCTGCAGTCTCTTTGTGCCTCACAGTCCACTTCTGCTTCTGGTTATTTTCTTTGAAAGATTAGGGACGGACAAGATGAGAAGTTTGGAAGTGGAATTGGTACAAATGATGACCGTCAGCTCCACTGCTTGTTGAGCGATATGTCCAGGGGAGAGCAAAGTCATCCTGACCTGAGGAGCCATGAACACCACAACTGTGAACCCATAACTTCAAACGCCTATGGCTGAGACAACCCCATCCCTCTGTTAAGTCACACGCCTAGATTTGAAAGGTAGATAGTAAATAGCTTATTTTCTTTATTTTACCTAATTTATTATTTTAATTGATTCATAGCTAGTACATATATTTAAGATGTTTAAATGTTTTAATGTTAAAATAATTGTATTGCTATTTAAACCTGTTTCAATGTTTGTAAGGTCAGAAATAGGAGCAGAATTAGGCCATTCGGTCCATCAAATCTCCTCCGCCATTCAATCATCACTGATCCATCTTTTCCTCTCTACCCCAATCTCCCTGCCGTCATCCCATAACCCCTGACACCCATAATATTCAAGAATCTATCAATCTCCACCATGGAAATATCCATTGACTTTGATTTCACAGCCTTATGTGGCAATGAATTCCACAGGTTCGCCACCCTCTGACTATAGAAATTCCTCATTATCTCCTTTCTGCAGGCATATCCTTTTATTCTGAGGCTATGGCCTCTGCTCCTAGAACCTCCCACTAGTGGAATCATCCTCTCCACAACCACTCTATCGAGGCCTCTCAGTGTGTGATGGATAATGAAGAATTCTCCCTAAGGTTACAACTGGATCTACATCAACTGGGAAAATGGGCAAAGAGACGGCAAATGGAATTTAACTCAGACAAGTGCAAAGAGATGTTTTTTTGTGAAGTTAAACTGAGGCAGGACTCAAACAGTAAATTACAGGACTCTTGGGAGTGCTGTATCACGAACAAACCTAAGGGGATAAGTGAATACTTGCCTGAAAGTGGTACATGGGTTGGCAAGGTGGTGAAGTATGCATAAGGCATGATTGCCTTTATTGGATGGGGCACTGAGTATAAAAGTGGGATAACATCTTACAGCTGAACAGGATATTGGTGAGACTACACTTGGAATATTGTGTGCAATTCTCATTTAGTCTAGTTTAGTCTAGTTTAGTTTAGAGATACAGCGCAGAAACAGTCCCCTTCAGCCCACCAAGTTCGTGGCGACCAGCGATCCCTGTAGACAAGCACTGTGGCGCAGCGGTAGAGTTGCAGCCTTATAGTGAATGCATAGCCAGAGACTCAGGGTTGATCCTGACTACGGGTGCTCTCTGTACGGAGTTTGTACGTTCTCCCCATGACCTGCGTGGGTTTTCTCCGAGATCTTCGGTTTCCTCCCACACTCCAACGATGTACAGGTTTGTAGGTTAATTGGCTTGGTAAATGTAAAAAATGTCCCTAGTGGGTGTAGGATAGTGTTAATGTGCGGGGATCGCTGGTCGGTGCAGACTCGGTGGGCTGAAGGGCCTGTTTCCGCTCTGTGTCTCGAAACTAAACTAAACTAAACTAAGCACCATCCTGCACACTGGGGACAATTTACAATCTTTACCGAAGCCAATGAACCTACAAACTTGTACGTCTTTGGAATGTGGGAGGAAACCAGAGCACACTGAGAAAACCCACACTGTCACAGGGTGAACGTACAAACTCTGTCCAGCCAGTACCCATAGTTAGGATCAATGCTGGGTATGTGGCTCTGTAAGTCAGCAACTCTGCTGCTGAGCTACTGTGCTGCCACTGTGCCAATACTTTGCCACCAATGTGCCAGTTTAAGGTGAGAGGAGGGGTCAAGGAAAGAGTGTTCACGTCGCGGCCCTGTTTCCACCAATCTTTCCACCACCACGCACAAGAAGCACAAGAAGCGCAAGACGCAATTGTATGCAGATGCCGAGAAGTGTGTTCAGCTCCGGCTGAACAATTTCTAATCTTGTGATGTGAACTCGATAAGAAGAAGGTGAGAGGAAAATAATTTAAAAGCTCCTCAAAGGGTAAGTATTTCACACAAAGTGGTGGTTAAGGGAACTGAACTGTCAGAGGAAGTGGTAGATAATAACGTTTAAATATATTTGGAAAGGTTCATGGATAGGAATGGGTCAACTGGGTCAGGGAGGGATATGGGTCAACTCCAGGCAAATGGGATGAGTTCAAGAAGGCAAGGATGATTTGGGTTTCCATATTTAATAACTTTATCACACTATATGTTGATGCTCCCAAGGCCTGTGGGAGCATATTGCTGCACACAAACAATTTTACTAGGCAGATGTATCGCCAAGCGATGCATAAAATTTGATTACGTTTGCATTCTCACAAACTTTGAAAGCAACGGCCGGGATCATGAAGGGGACAAATGGAAGCCCTGGGCTCTGTGCTGTACCGCGGCTCGGTGCTGGGACCGCAGATATTTACAATAGTCATGTACAATAGTCGGTAGTCATGAAATGCTTTGAAAGGCTGGTCAAGAAACACATCTGCACCTTTCTCCCTCGCAACATGGACCCGCTACAATTCGCATATCGTCCGAACAGATCCATGGATTATGCGGTCTCCCAGGTTCTGCACACCGCTCTCTCTCACCTTGACAGCCAGAAGGGGGGCTATGTGAGGATGCTGTTCATAGACTTCAGTTCAGCCTTCAACACGATAGTCCCCACCAGACTTGCTGAGAAGCTGCTGGAATTGAGGCTCAACACCCCCCTGTGTGCCTGGGTCCTGGACTTTCTCACCGCCTGGCCCCAGATAATCAAGATGTGAGGAAATACATCAAAGACCCTCATCCTGAGCACAGGATCCCCCCAGGGTTGCATCCTCAGCCCCATACTGTACTCCCTGTACACACATGACTGTGTGGCTAGGTTCAGCTCCAACTCTATAATCAAGTTTGCTGATGACACTGTGGCAGTGGGCCTGATCTCCGATAACGATGAGAAGGCCTACCGGGAGGAGGTGGCTGATCTGGCACTGGTGTCAGGACAACAGCCTCCTCTTGAATGTCAAAAAAACTAAGAAGCATTGCCACTTTTCATTTCACTGCACATCTCGTATGCGTATGTGACGAATAAGCTTGACTTGACTATACATCAATGATTTAGATGAAGGGATTCAAGGTAACATTAGCAAATTTGCAGATGACACAAAGCTGGGTGGCAGTGTGAACTGTGAGGAGGATGCTATGAGAATGCAGGGTGACTTGGACAGGTTGGGTGAGTGGGCAGATGCATGGCATATGCAGTTTAATGTGGATAAATGTGAGGTTATCCACTTTGGTAGCAAAAACAGGAGATTATTATCTAAATGGTGTCAAGTTAGGAAAATGGGAAGTACAACGGGATCTGGGGGTCGTTGTTCATCAGTCAATGGAAGTAAGCATGCAGGTACAGCATGCAGTGAAGAAAGCGAATGGCACGTTGGCCTTCATAAAAAGAGGAGTTGAGTATAGGAGCAAAGAGGTCCTTCTGCAGTTGTACAGGGCCCTAGTGAGACCACACCTGCCGTATTGTGTGCAGTTTTGGTCCGCTAATTTGAGGAAGGACATTCTTGCTATTTAGGGAGTGCAACGTAGGTTTGCAAGATTAATTCCCGGGATGGCGGGATTGTCATATGCTGAGAGAATGGAGTGGCTGGGCTTGTATACTCTTGGTGTTTAGAACGATGAGAGGGGATTTTATTGAAACATATAAGATTATTAAAGGTTTGGACACGCTAGAGGCAGGAAACATGTTCGCGATTTTGGGGGAGTCCAGAAGCAGGGGCCACAGTTTAAGAATATGGGGTAAGCCATTTAGAACGGAGATTGGATAGTTATATATGGATGGGAAAGGAATGGAGGGTTATGGTCTGAGCGCAGGTATATGGGACTAGGGGAGATTATGTGTTCGGCACGGACTAGAGGGGTCGAGATGGCCTGTTTCCGTGCTGTAATTGTTATATGGTTATTATATGGTTATATGAGGAAACACATTTTCTCAGAGAGTTGTGAGTCTGTGGAACTCTCTGCCTCAGAGGGCAGTGGAGGCTGGTTCCCTGGATACTTTCAAGAGAGAGCTTGATAGGGCTCTTAAAGATAACGGAGTCTGGGGATATGGCGAGAAGGCAGGAATGGGGTACTGATTGGGGATGATCAGCCATGATCACATTGAATGGCAGGCCGGATGGCCTACTCCTGCACCTATTGTCTAATGTCTATTGTCATTGTCATATATCCCCACCACCTCTCCCTTCCTGAGCAAAGAATCGTGCACCTCAATAGGGAGACCACAATTGACCAGTGCAACAAGTCAAAATGGAGTCAGGTCCTCATTTTGGAGACCCCGTTATTTCCCTGTGGGAAACGACTGAGGGTGGATTAGTGGCGCAGCTGGTACAGACCAAGGTTTGATCTTGACCTCTGGTGCCATCTGTGTGGAGTTTGTACGTTCTTCCTGTAACCACGTGTGTTTTATCCTCCAATATCCCAAAGACGTGCGGATTTGTAGGACAATTGGCCTCTGTAAATTGCCCCTAGCGTGTAGGGAGTGGATGAGAAAGTTAGATAACGTAGAACTAGTGTGAACGAGTGATCGGTGGTTGGTGTGGACTTGGTGGGCCGAAGGAGTTGTTTCCATGCTGTATCTTTCAATTAATCAAAAAACATTTGCCAAGTTTTAAACTCAGGTGCACGATATAGTAAAACCTGAGTACATGAATAAAACAAATATCAGTATATTTTTATTTAATCGTTCATGTTCGGTAACGTTGATTTGTATCAGGTGGATGACAGTTTTGCAATTGCATTTTGCACAGAAAGTTTGACAAAAGTGTTTTGAAAGAAAGTATTTAAACCCCAATGATTATACAACATTTTGATAAACTTCATCCTGATAAAATTATTAGGCACACTTTATGAGTTTCTGATGGCTTAAGGCAACATACTATAATTAAATCTCCAAACAGACTGCTTCCTTTATAACGATAAATCTGACATAAATCCCGGCCTCATTCTTATTTGCGAAACTCAGCACTGGGCAAAGACGTGCACTGTGGACCAGAAGATAAGCTTCCAACCCTCCGATCGCCTGTGAATTACATAGATGTGATGTTCAATTATTCTATATGATTGAGAATATTGACTTTTGAGAGAAAAGACTTTTGCCTTCCATCACAGTGGGTTCACTGTGATGGATGTTTGTGTGAACTTAATTGTGTGTATGTCTGTAGGACATTGGTTTTGTTTGTATGGCTGTGGAAACAAAATTTCGTTTGAGTCTCACTGGGGCTTAAATGACAATAAATTGTATTGTATTGTATTGTATTGTATTGTATTGTATATTGTCACGGTGTTTGCTGACATTATAACAATAGGCACCACCAGTACAATACAAAACCCTACTAGCCTGGAGAGCTTGTTCTTATCTGCCCCAAAGATTCTTTATCTACCAAACTCACTGCTTGGGATTCATGTTCATAAATTCATAAGTGATAGGAGCAGCATTTGGCCATTCAACCAATCAAGTCTCTTCCACCATTCAATCATGGCTGATCTATCTTTCTCACTTAACTCAAATCTCCTGCCTTCTCCCCATAAGTCCTGACACCCATACTGATCAAGAATAGTAAGATTAAACGAGAACTTACCAGTTTGAAGTTTGATCTGTATTTAATGAGGAGTTACGATGAGGGATTACGTGAAGAGCCCGCTCAGCAAGCATGCGCGGCATACTTCAATGCAGCGGTGTGGAATCACAGATAGACACAGTTATTGAAGTAAACATAGTAAAGAAAAGGAGACATCAGTTTAACATTTTGACCCATATTAATGAGGGTGGGAGCGGAGGGCACGTAATCCCTCATCGTAACTCCTCATAAAATACAGATCAAACTTCAAACTGGTAAGCCAGGGGTAAAGGGGCAACAGCCCAGAGTAGGGCAGATGTGCCCGGCACGGCAAAGGAAATATGGTCCCCCGGTAGGGCAGGCAGATAGGGGGCCCATAGAGAGTGATATCATCATTCCCCATGGGGCACATGTGCTGAGGGGGATGGTGGCTCAGGTTCCCAAGTTAACCAGGGCAGGAGACCCGTCATTGCATTTTATGGAGGTGCAGCAGGCAGCCGACATAAACGATTGCGATGAGGTAGAACGGGTAAAGCTGCTACTGATGACCCTAGATTCATACCTATGCAAGGCGGTGACCTCCAGGGAAGGGGGAAGACCTGAAACATGGGTAGCGGCACAAACAGCGGTTCTGGAGGCCATGGGGTTGAATCAGGGTAGTCCTTTCACCAGGGTGGGGGAGACGGAGCAGCAGGTAGCTGAGTCCCCGGACATGTTCGCAGACAGGCTGTGGGCAGTGTATGAGGGAGCGTGTGGGATGCCTTTAGATAGGCAGAATTTAGATGGGAGAACAGCTCACTGGCTGAAGACTCTGGTGGCGAATTGCCTCCCGCGAGTTAGGGCAAGGGCCGAGCACTGGTTCGACCCAGCTGACCCAAACCTTAACGAGGCGGAGGTGATCAGGAAGCTCACCCTTGCATACCGCAATGGAGAGAGAAGTGAGGAGAAGCCCTTTAAGGGCAAGGTGCACGAAATAGTACCTGCACCCCCCAAAAGGAGGCAGTGGAAACAGGAAGGCAGCCAGACCTCTTCCGAGATGAGGCCGGTGTGCTATGGGTGTGGGAAGCCCGGGCACTACAAGAGGGAGTGCAGAAACCCAAGTAGAGCAGTGGGGGATAGGACCCCGGTAACGGCCAACCCAGCCCCGGAGGTAACAATAGATGTAAGAGATCTAATTACCTATTTGCAGTCAAAGGCGGGAGGATCCGGACAGGTAGCCATGGCAACAGGCCAGGGCACGCCCATATCCGCACCCCCAGCACCTTTATGACTGCCAGCGAAACAGCCCACATTCCTATGCCCATTGACCCATGTGGGAGACCCTGGGTCAAGATAGAGGTCCAGGATGTGGTCGGGTGTTACCTGCTGGACACAGGTGCTTCCAGTACTATTGTCCACATGGACAATCCCCGTACATCCCCTCTATCTAGTGGGGTACCCTATAGTCTTGTCGGTTTTACGGGAAATGAGAAGACGGGGTTTTTCTCTGTTCCCTTGTCCATTCAATTAGGAGCACTCCAGGCGCAGTGGAAATGCGTCCTGATGAGTTGGGAGCAGGAGGGAAAGGGGATACTAGGCGCCGACTTTATAGTGGCCCACCAGGTCCTGGTGGACCTGAGGAACCACTGTTTGTGGGGCATAGCAGGAGAAGGGGCTGAGAGAGAGAAGGAGTTAATGGTCATCGAGAGGGCATCAGAGAGAGGGGCTCTGTGTGTCGTGAAGCCCAGAGAGGGGTACGATCTAGAGGTCCTAGTGAGTCAGACCCCGACAGAGTATCGAGGCCATGTTAAGCGAAATTTGGCCGCATTCGCTACTCACAAGCACGACTGTGGCAGGGTCACAGGAACAGAGGTCAGGATAGACGGGGATCCCATGTCCCGACCGCAGAAACAGTATAGTTTTCCCCGAGAAGCGGAGGCTGACTTAGAAGTCGCCTTGAGTTCACTGGTTAAGCAAGGCGTTTTGAGGCCCAGAAGCCAGACAATTCCTGGAGGGCCACGGTAGATTATAGGGTCCTGAATAAGAATATTCCGGCTTGCGCACCAACTGTGGCAGCTGTAGCAGACCTATTAGCGGAAATTCCAGCGTCTGCATCTGTATTTACGGTGCTAGACATCTCGAACGGTTTCTGGTCTATCCCAGTCAGGAAGGAAGACCAGTACAAATTTGCTTTCACATTCAAGGGGCAGCAGTACACGTGGAACTGTCTTCCCCAAGGGTTCCACAATAGCCCCAGCATTTTCCACCAATGTATGGCGGAATGTTTAAAGGAATTTAGTGAGCCCCACAAGATCGTCCAGTATGTGGACGATATTTTGCTATTCACAGACACCAGTGAGGAACATGGGCCCCTAGTAAATGAACTGCTGAAGCTGCTCTGTAAGAGCGGTTTAAAAATAAATCCCAAGAAGGCACAGATAGGGTTACAAGAGGTAAAGTTCTTGGGACTGACCCTTAGGGCCGGAGAAAGGGGTATCGATACAGCAAGAAGGCAGGCAGTGCAGGAACTCCCAGTCCCAATGGACGTGGGGGGGGTAAGATCATTTCTGGGAGTTACGGGCTACTGCCGAGACTTTATAGAGGACTATGCCGCGACCGCAACACCTCTGCACCGGCTGCTACGCAAAGGGGTAGAGTGGGAGTGGGATGAGCAGTGCGAGTCGGCATTCGTCCATTTGAAGCGGGACCTGCAAAAGGCCCCAGCTCTGGGAGCCATTGACTACAGGGAGGAATTTTTCCTGGAGGTAGCCGCAAGCAGCGATGGCCTGAGCGCAGTGCTCCTCCAGGAACGGCACGGCAAGTTAAGGCCAGTGGTGTATTCCTCCAGAGTCCTCACAGAGGTAGAAAGGTCCTATTCAAACTGTGAGCGGCACCTGCTAGCCACATACTGGGCAGTGAAGAAGGTACAGGTCTTCATAAGAATGTCCCCCATAACCCTCCTGACCCACCATACCCCAATCCAGATGCTGCTGGACGGTCGGATTAAGGATGGGACCGTTAGCAGTGCGAGGATCACTCGCTGGACCCTTCTCCTTTCCCAAATGGCCTTACGGGTTGAGAGGCTATGTGAGCCCAAGCTCGCAGCCAATTTGGTGTACCCAGGGGAGCCACACCATTGCTCGGTGGAAGGGGTATGGGAGGTGGACTTTGGGCTTAGAGCAGGGTTACATCCCACGGGTAGGGAAATATACGTGGACGGGTCCAGTTTCGTGTCCGAGGGCATACGGCTCACGGGCTGTGGGATCTGGGACCCCGAGGCAGAGATAGCCCTAGCTCTTAAACTCCCACATACGTTAAGCGCCTAGCAGGCAGAGCTGGCGGCGGTAATGTACGTGGTGACCCATCCCGAGCGTTTCCCCACTCCATACACCATATGTTCAGACAGCATGTTCACATGCAATTCCTGCACGGAATATTTGGCCATCTGGTCCCGCCGAGGGTACACCTCATCAGACGGGAAGCCCCTGACCACTAAACCACTATTAGAGAGGATTGTAGCAGCCGTAGGGAAGGGCGGGGATAGATATATCCATAAGGTGAAGGCCCATTCCAAAACGGAACCACGGGGAAAGGGAAATCAGAGGGCGGATGGCTTGGCCAGGGAAGGAGCCAGGAGTGGGAAAGCATGGGACCCCTATGAGGAAGGACAGGTAGCTGCAGCCAGGGAGCAGCCTCGAGAAAAGGAGAGTGCGGGAGTGGTTTTGGCCCCGGACCTGACCATGGTCCAGGCACAAGACCCCATTTTAAAGGCAGAACTAGCAGAAGCAGAGGAGATGGAGGTATTACCTCTGGTGTGGGAACCCCTGGTCAGACGTAGGAGTGACAGGGTCCCTAAACCCCCAGTAAGGTGGTCCCCATCCCTAATTAAACCTAGGGCTGGGGCCGGCCACAGGAGGGCCGGGAAGGAGAGTGGCCGAAACAGGGCACTACGGAGTGCGGCTGGAGGGAGCCCAGTCTCCACAGGGAACGTAGGGGTAACTCAAAACCCCGTAGTGCAGAGGGAGGTGAGGGGCAGTCAGGCCCCTCGACAGGAGGAGTTCTAGCCTGCACGGGAGGGCCCAACAGAGGGATGGCCCCAGCGTGACGGGGACCAGTTATGAGTTGGCCACCCGGAGACGGGTGGCGTTGTATATAGCATTGGTTTGTGTGTAAGTAGATGTAGTTAGCGTAACTAGATATAGGGTTTTGTATAGCTACAGGGGATACAGGGACAGACAGTATGGGATCGAAGGGATGTACTGTGGAAAGGTAGACCACAACAGACAAAACAAAACCCCAAATGCCATTTTAGGCGGATAGCTTTGTGGAGGCAAGGAGGTGTTTTGCTTTGTTTTCCAGATGGATAACCCCGCCGTATGGATGATGGCAATGATGTGCCTCCGAATGTGCGTGGCGCGTCGCGGGGACACGGAGGAGTCCATCGTATATGGGTGCTCAGGGGACAGAGCACCCCTCGTGTCTACTGGGCAAGGAAACCTGGTAGCGGATAGCCAGGCCGGATACTCCCATGAGGGGAGATGGCCTGGGTGGCTGGGGTCGAACTCGACCAGGTTCTCCAGCCACAGGAGCTTCGCCTACGGGGAAGCATCCATACCCTGTGCCGAGATACAGATGGCTACCGACCGGGTTAGGGTGACTGAGGGCAGGCGGGTGTGTTTAACCTGTAAGGGGAACGTTCCTTTGGGGAGATGGTGGTGGCTCAGGAAGCTGAGCTCGGACATGAGGGATCGATCCTCGGACTGGGAAAGACTGGACAATGATACCTACCGGACCATCACGGGGTCACCGGGAGGGATCACTGTATGTTGGGACAAATGGTGGGCCTATGACCAGGGGCTTTATTTATGTCTATGGGGGTCTGCCAAGGTGTGTCCGGTAGGGGCATCAATCACTTTCGTCAAGTGGTGGCAGAACCCCGGGAACGGGATAGATTGGGACCGCAGTGGGCAGGCATGTGTGGCCCCCAGGGCTGGGATGACAGTAAAAGCCACCGAATTGCTGGTTCAGGTGAAGAAGCCCCTACCCACAGCCCAACTGATCGACCCTCACAACTGTCCATCCACCACCAAAGGGCCGGAGAATGGGTTAGCACTTGTCCCAACCAAAAGGGTGCTGTACCAGGGAGTGCATTACGCTGTGGCCTCAGTAGTATTAAATTTGACTGAAGTGCGGTTACCCACATGGTGCCCCCGCGAGACGGAATTATTATATCAGGCCCTGTTAAAAGACATGTTCCAGAAATTCCACAACCTGGATTTTGGGGACATAGACATAGAAGAGATGTACCGCGGGGGAGGGGATTTCACTTTGGGGTCCGGTAGGCAAAGACGAGGGGTGGTTAACGACGGGTTTACAACATTTAACACGGGGACGTCTATTATTAATAGCATGGACAACGTAGAACTGGCTTTGCAGATCAATCAGTTGAAGGGCCAGTTACGAAAGGTTCTGGGGGAGGAAAATGCGGTGGTAGGATCGGGACTACACGAAGAGGTGGCAATGACTCTACATCTAAAAGAAATCATAGCACAATTGGAGACACATGCAAAAACGATAAACGCTTTGATTAAAGAGTCCGATCAGGCTGCACAGAATGAGGTGTGTGGGCTGTATGGTGCGTGGTTGTTGGGGGAGGGGAGGAGCAACCTGGAAGACCTGAGGCAAGGTCGGGTCCCCTCCTGGATAAGCAACCGACACCTAGCAGCGCTACACCCTTATAACAGCACTTTGAGTCCTTGTCAGCTTCGTGTGGCCTCCGAGGCCTACCCGGTACCGGTGGATTGCGGAAAATCCAATCACACCATAATGGGAGTGGTCGTAAGAATCCCGGTGATGGGAACCTCGGCACGACCAGCTCCTCTGTACCGAGTGGAGAACGTGGGAGTTGTTCGTGGGGGGGTGCATATTCGCTACGGGAAGGTCCCGCCCTATGTCATAGTGAGGGAGCAAGCTGTGACAGGCATTGACCTTTTGGGTTGTCGGAGCCGGGGAGCACAGGTAATCCTGTGTCCCCAGCACATGGGCGCTGAGGCTAGGCCTCAGTGTGGGTTCAGGACTGTTGGGGCACAGCCTATAAACTGCACCATGGAGGCGATGGCGGCAGACCATGTCCCTCCACAGGTGGCGTATATAGGCAGTGGGACGTACTGTGTCACCACAAGTGCCCAGCGGTATCAGCACGGATCACAGCTGTGGTGCCCGATACCGCACAGCAGCTTCTGCTTTAAACCCAGGGCAGAAGTCCATGTGGCACAGCAGCGAATATTACCCATCCCGGAACCTTCTTCGGTTCACCTCTCGGTACGAGAAAATGTAACTGACTTATTTAACTATGTTGCCCATTTTGGGTATGATATTCCCCCAGTGAATGAAAAATTAAAAGAGTTGCTGGTGGCGGTCGAGTTGTCGCACAAACACTTCTTCTCCCTGGAACAAAAGACTCTGGATATCGCCAGGGAGATCGAAGAGATCAAGTCTCCAAGTTGGTGGGACCTGGAGTCCTGGATCATAGTACCAGCATGGGTCCGCATCGTGTCCCATGTTCTGATCATCTGCCAGATGATAATTGTGGTGTATTTGCTATGCATTAATTGCAAATTTAAAAGGCGGAGGAGGATGGCCAAATTACAACGGCTGGTAAATCGAGCCGCCCAACGTCACCGTAACGACACCCCATCACTGTAAAATGTCTGTACTCTAGTGCAATAGTTTTTGTACATAAGTTGTAATCCCTGCATTTTCAGGGAATGGTCGTGAGGGTACTGTATGGTTTGTGGGATTGATGTAAAGTAAAAGGTGTATAGTGTAAGTTAATGTGCTTCTAGGGCCTAGTTTAGCGATTAAGGGGGCTTTCGGGGTACATAATTTCACCTTCTCACCAGGAGTGTTTACAGCTCTTGAGGCTGGAGGATTGCCCACTAACTTTGTCAATCGACACGGTCCGTGCAAGCCTGGATGTATCGTAGGGGCATGTAAGTTATTGGGGCCAATCCGGACTTGGATAAGGACATGGATATTTTAAAAGACAAATTTGCTGGCTGCAACGGAAAAACCCCCCCAATCCACAGAAAGAATCAAACCCGTCTGGCCTGTGGACTTGGACATCACACAACGGTGTGAACAGGAAAGGCTGAGACGGAGATAACGAGATTCTCTTGGATACACAAAGGAAGGAACCAAGCCTCAGCAGACGGTGGTAAACAGGCCAGCACAAGCACAATCACCATCGGGGATGATAACGATCAGGCTGAGGGATCATGACATCAGCAAACCCCTTATCATCGGAAGCCTATTGTTCATGCCAGATCGAAACTGGGAAACATCAAAAGAACCCCTTTTATCCAGAGGACCACCTGGGGGTTTCAAAGGAAGCTCAGGTATAAAAGTCGAAGTCAAGCCAGAACTCTCTCTCTCTTCCTGCTCTTCCTGCTCTTCCTGCGCTGCTGGACAGCCCGTGAGCCTGCATCGACCTAAGCTGTGAGTATCCTGGTGACCTGGTGAAAATTCCCGAAATAGGATAGAGGTCGAGGGGGAGTAAACTTATGTTAAAGTAAGTTTCACGACGTGCCCGTTAGTTTTCCGTTCATAGTCTTAGTTTAAAGCATATGTTTAGCCACGTATTATGTAGTGTTGGTGAGATTCGATTTCTCATTGTTTAATAAAGCCTGTAATTTAGACTTGCTTTGAGTCCATCTTGGTTTCTGTTTTCTCTCATCGGCACACTCTGGTCAATTCAACCTTTTTATCATATCCCACCATAATTCCGAGGTCTAGAACCTAGGGGAATCCTTTTGTGGAGTAAAGGGAAACGCAAAACCCCTACAACGGAAACAAGCAAACAATGTGATGGCTGACGTCAGGAGCCTGAGGATCCGCTGCAGTTTTAGCTCCTGGTTCCGAATGTTTGCCCCAACATGCCCCCACTTTTGGCTGTTTACAGCCGGCACTTTAAGGGACTCACAGATCTCTGGAGCTGTATATGCCTCATTGACCACCTCTCCTGTAGGGCCTTTAACGGCCTCCTGCACGTGGGTTTGCCACGTAGCGGTCCACAACACCTAGCAGCTCTTCCTGTTCTTGCACCGTTTGCATACTCCCGACATCTTCAGCCAGCGTCCCCTCTTCTTGACCAGCCCATCCTGGTCACCAAAGCTACCCTCGGGTAAGGAGGAAGCAATGGACAGTGCACTAGACACTGTGGAGGGAGTGCCTGAACTCCCCCTGCGAGAGCGCCCCTCACAAGCGCGTCTCGCTGGAGCTCCTGCTCCAGGAGCCGCTCCATGCGGCTCAGGTGGCTGTCTCCCCTCCCCGTGCGGGTGGAGAGACGTCCCCGTCTGACAAGTCGGAAGCCACCGGCCGGACGCCTCTTCCGTGGCTTTACATCCAGCCCGCTGCTCAGGCGCTAGCGGGCTGGGCTCGGCACAGTGTCGGGAAATAGCGGAGCGCCCGGTAAGCGGTCCTACCGCCTTGTTGCTGCCCCCCCCCCAGATGGAACGCTCCTCCGTGGAGTCGAGCGGGGGACAGGTCTTTTCTGTTGCTGTCCCCCCCCAGATGGAACGCTCCTCCGTGGAGTCGAGCGGGGGACAGGTTTGTCCAAGAGCCTTTCTTCGCTGCCTGGAAGGCAGAAGGCTCTCCTGTGAAAGAAAACCCGACCTCAGCTTACCTGACGGTCCGTTCTTTCACCCCGTAGCGGGAGCGCCTGACTCCCGATGCGCTGCTGTTGCACTGCTGGCATAATGCCGCGCATGCGTGCTGAGCGGGCTCTTCACGCAGTCACTCACGTGACTCCGAAGTATAATCTATCTATCTCTGCCTTAAAAATATCCATTGACTGCCTCCACAGCCTTCTATGGCAATTAATTCCACAGATTCACCACCTAATGACTTGTCCTGAATGGCAACAGTACAGATATTGTTGTACGTATTTTTTTTAGTTCTATGTTGTTCGCTCCCTACACGCCAGCGGCAATTTACAGAAGCTAATTAACGTACAAACCCGCACGTCTTTGAAACCGGTGCACCCGAAGGATACCCAAGCGGTCACAGGAAGAATGAGCAAACGCCACACTGACAGCACCCGAGCTCAGGATCGAACCTGGCAGCAGCTCTTCTAGTTGTGTCACACTGTGCCCCTAAATCGACAGTCCAAAGTTCCATTTGCTGAATAATATAGAAATACAAACCATCAAAATGTATTAATAGATAATGACTAATGGACTGGGCATAAGGTCCTTGGCTTTGATATATAGTCATATAATGAACCAAAACCATCTTAATTTTTACCAGCAGTTCCATGGAGAATTGTCAGTAAGAGTTTTCTTTAAGGGTCTGTCCCACTTTCCCGAGTTACTCACAAATTCTCCCGAGTTTTCCCCTTAATTCAAACTCAGAGAATGTCCATAACGAGTCTGTAGGAGTCCGTAGCGAGTCGGTAGGAGGCCGTAGGAGTCTGTAGATATATTCTAGTGGCTCGTTATGCCAAACATAGGTACTTGGGGCATCAGGTAAGTTGGGATGTTTTTTTCAGCGTGACAAAAATTTCCACGAGTCCACGAGGGAGGAGGAGTTTGTAGATCACAAAAATCTTGATTTTTTTTCAAGGTCCTTTCAACTCGGCAGAGGACTCGGGAAAGTGGGACAGGCCCTTTACAGATCACCACTGATGCTTCCCACACATGGTGGTGGATATATGGAATGAGCTGCCAGAATAGATACTTGAGGCAGATACTATAAACAGTACTTAAAAGACAATTAGACAGGTACATAGGTTAGGAATGGTTTAGAGGAATATGGGCCAAACATTGGCAGGCGGGACTAATGTAGATGGGGCACCTTGGTCAGCTTGGGCATGTTGGGCCGAAGGGCCTGTTTCCATGCTGTATGACTCTATGTACCCTCATCACGGATATAATTAGAGCAAGGTGGAATTCTTCTCTGATTTCTGCAACTACGCTTTGCAATAGCAGAAGTCATAAACCTGGTGGAATTTGGGCATGAGTGTATCTGCCCACTAGTCACACCATTGGATCAGTACTGGGCCAGATGCAGTTCACATCCAGCCCCTCAGATTTATACCAGGGCTGGGTGGTGTTTGGAGCACGACACAATTCATAAGGTTTCCAATCTTGATTGATAAATCAAGTGGTTTAATTTTACCAAGGCTTAATATTTTAATTAACATATTGCTTAAATATATTTTAGATTACAATTTTAATGATTTTTTTTTCCAATTTAAATTTATTTATATTCTTTTACAATGTTTTTTAAATCAGTTCAAGAGCTTTTAACAGCTGTGGGTTGTCAAAATGCCTCCAGGGCTTTCTGGAGCGAGGCATCAGGATCAAAGAGGGGTCCCAACCTGAAACGTCACCTACCCATGTTCTCCAGGGATGTTGCCTGACTCGGTGAGTTACACCAGCACTTTGTGATTTTCTCAGGGTCTGTCACTTGAGGCTCAGTTGCCACGTACTACAGCAGCAGAGCCACCTGGACTACAAAGGCCCATAAAATGAGGATAACACTAACTTACGAAGGATAACAGTAGAAAATGGGATGGGTCAACACGAATCCATCCTTTTATGATTTATCCCCACTCGTACCTCCTTCTGCCTCTCAAAAGCAATTCATGCCCACTCAGTACAATGTGGTACATCAAATGGATACAGGCTTTAAGAGGCTGTCCAACTGTGGCGATCAAATCCGCGAGTTCAGACGAGTTTGCCCTCGACTTATACGCGCAGCATGGTCGACACGAGGTCCTAGAAGGTCTTTGTAACTCTCCTTCATGCTCGAGAATAGTCCCTACATACTCAAGGCCTCAGCTAGGTCGCAGCGTAATTTTCAACATGTTGAAAAATGCCCGCGAGTGAAAAAAGGTCGCCATGGAAAAAATCAATACTTTTTTTACTCGTAGGTTTAGTCGTAGTAGGTCGGCATGTTATTCATAGGTAATCGAGGGTAGTCGAAGGTAGTCATAGATAGTCTTCAACATAGTCGAAGGGAGGTCGAAGGAGATCGAAGGAGTCATCTTCACTCTCCACTATTCGGTGTCCAATTTTCCAGAAGCTAGTCGAAGCTAGCCTTCAACATAGTCGAAAGAGGTTGAAGGAGGTCTTCAACATAGTCGAAGGAGGTCTTCAACATGCCATTTTTTCAAACTCTCCTAAACTCTTCTAAACTCGCCAATTAGGTCGCCGCAGTGGGGCAGCCCCTTTAGTTGTGAAACTTTGTTATTTGCCACATAGGAGGCAACTACACCTACAGACAATAAAAACTGATGGATAAAGCTCCCGGCGTTTCATCTTACATGAAATAACATGTATTAAATAATTCCGCACACACAGGAAAAAATTTAAATAGCTTGGATTTGATTGCCACTTGGATACGCAGGAAATGGAGGGATATGGATCACATGCAGAGATTAGTTTGACTTCGGGATCATGTTCAGCATGGAGTTTGTGAGCCAAAGGGCCTGAGCAAGCGATGCAGTGAAGGGCTCTAACACCCTTTAATGGCTGACTTTTAGGAACATACAGAACTGCAGAAAAACTGCAATCTCTGGGCTAATTTCTATATTTTATAACACAAATATTATAAATTCAATTTAATCTTCCTGGATTGTAAATTTAATTTATAGTGCACAGGTGACGATTTTGTAATGATAATTGTAAGGAAAGTTTGGCACGGAAAAATAAATATTCAATGTCCGCAGGATACATCAACATTTGAACCATGTAAGTATTATCATAAGGTCAAATTATCAGGCACACATTAAAATATGGTGCTGACTTAAGGCATATACAGTACTACAGGAAATCTCTGAAAAGTTTTTATTTTACATATAAATATATGATACAAATTCTCTCCACTTTGGATTTCTTTGATTATTTGTGAAAACTTTGTTCAGGAACAAAATATAAATACTGTTGTCAGGCAATGGGAATCCATATTTCCAATCTCCTATAATTGAATGGGATGCTACATTCAATTATCCTTCATGGCAGTGAACACCGTGCCTCTTGTTACTGACATTATCATGGAGTCTAATCAAATTTGAGACTCCTATTGACCTGAAGAACTTGTTCAACCTGCTGTACTGCTTCTTTATTTACCATGGTGCTGTTGCTGCATCCCTGAGATCACATGGATTTTCTCCGGGTGCCCCAGTTTCCTCTCCCACTCCAAAGACATACAGGTTAGTAGGTTAATTGGCTTCTGTAAATTGTAAATTGTCCCTCGTGTGTAGGATAGCGCTATTGTACGGGGTGATCATTGGTTGGCGAGGCTGAAGGGCCTGTTTCCACGCTGTGTCTCTAAGGTCTAAAGTAAATGCTAAAGACATGAATACTGAGGAACAGTTAATGGGAGATGTCCTGAGGACTGTCCATATTACGGTTGAGCAGGTGTTGGATGTCTTAAGGCAGGGGTCCATGGGCCGGATCCGGCCCATAACCCGAAAGCATCCGGCACGCAGGCATTTTGTTTTCAATTTGTTTTCGCGACCTGGGAACTGCAGATAGTCCCGGGGCTCGCAGGCGATCTGGGCGCTACAGCCAGTCCCGGGGACATAGAATCATAGAAACATAGAAAATAGTTGCAGGAGTAGGCCATTCGGCCCTTCGAGCCTGCACCGCCATTCAATATGATCATGGCTGATCATCCAACTCATTATCCCATCCCTGCCTTCTCCCCATATCCCCTGATCCCTTTAGCCACAAGGGCCACATCTAACTCCCTCTTAAATATAGCCAATGAACTGGCTTCAACTACCTTCTGTGGCAGAGAATTCCACAGATTCACCACTCTCTGTGTAAAAAATGATTACCAGTCTTTCTTCATATGAAAGTCCTGCCATCCCAGGAATCAGTCTGGTGAACCTTCTCTGTACTCCCTCTATGGCAAGAATGTCTAGGAACTGCAGCCAGTCCCGGGGACACAAGCTGATCTGGGAACTGCAGAAAACGAATTGAAAAACACGTGAAAACTAATGCGAAAAACAACACCAAGTGTCACACTAGTTAGTATGTATTGTTAGTATGTATTAATACTAATTTATGTATTATTAGAATGTATTATTACTAATTACTAATTTAGTTAGTATGTATTATTATTAGCTCCATTTATTAACTAAGGTGATAGATGTGGCCCACCATCAGCTCACAGACATGGGTCCTGGCCCCTATTCAGAACAAGGTTGCCGACCCCTCTCTTAAGGCGTCTGAAAGTAAATAAATCTACTGGGCTTCCTGGAGATATATCTGAGGACAGATAGAGAAGCTGTAGAAGAAATTTCAGGAACCTTGGCTAAGATGTATAAATCATCGTTAGACACTAGTGAGATGCCAGAAAACTGGAGGGTGGTTAATGTTTTGCCTCTGTTTACGAAAGGTTGCTTGGAAAAGCCTTGGATCTATAGACCAGTGAGCTTAACATCTGCGGTAGGCAAGTTACTGGAGAGTATACTGAGGGTGATTAGGGATATCTGACATTAGTTCATATGTGTGACTTACGAATGTGATTGTGTGTTTTGAAGAAATAACCAAAAAGCTTGACAAGGGTGAAGCTGTAGTCATTGTCAATACGGACTTCAGCAACACCTTTGATAAGGTTGCACATGGTAGGCTGCTCTGGAAGGTTAGATCACATGGGATCCAGGGAGAGCTAGCCAACTGGATAGAGAATTGGCTTCATAGAAGGATGCAGAGGGTGATGCTGGAAGATTGTTCTTCAGACTGGGGGCCTGCGATTAGTGATGTGTATCAGGATTAGGTGCAGGATCCATTGCTGTATGTGGTTTATATCACCAATTTTGATGAGAATGTACAAGGCATGATTAGAAGGTTGCAGGTGACCCTAAAGTGGGTGATATCATAGATAATGATGGTTATCAAAAATTACCGCAGGATCTTGATCAACTCGTCAGGTGGGCGGAGGAAGGGTTAATGAGTTTAATGCAAATAAGTGCAAGGTGTTGAATTTCGGGATGTCAAACCAGGGTAGAACATACCAGTGAATGGTAGGCCCTGGGGAGCATTATCGATCAGAAGGATCGAGGAATGCAGGTACATAGTTCCATGAAAGTGGTGTCACTGGTAGATAGGGTGGTCAAGAAGGATTTTGATACATTGGCCTTCATCAATCAGGGTATTAAGTATACAAAGTTGGGTTGTTACGTTACAGTTGAACAACACGTTTTGAGGCCGCATTGTGGTCTGTTTTAGTCACCCTGCTGGAAAGAGTGCAGAGAAGATTTACAAAGATGTTGCTGGGAATTGAGTAACTGAGCAATAGGGAGATGTTGGGCAGACCAGGACTTTATACTGGAGGCTGAGGAGTGATCCTATAGAGGTGTACAAAATAATGAAGGTTGAATGCACAGTGTCTTTTATCCCATGTTGATGTATCAAAAACCAGAGAACATAGGTTTAAGGTGAGAGGGAAAGTATTTAGTCGGAACCAGTGGGGAGTTGGGTAACTGAAATGGGCTGCCAGATGTGGTAGTTGAGGCAAATACAATAACAACATTTAAAATTGCAAGAAATAAAGTTGAAATAAAATGAACTAGTAGATCCTGCAAACTAATCAACGCAACGTTGTATTGAAGTCTGCCTGCACTACGGAAGGAATGTTGCTCATGCAAGCAAAGCAATGTCTTGTTTAGGAAGGAACTGCAGTTGCTGGTTGACACCAAAGAAACTCACAAAATGCTGGAGAAACTCAGCAGGGCAGAGAAGGAAAGGGTGACGCTTTGGGTCTATATTCTTCTTCAGGCTGAGAGTCAGGGGAGAGGGAGACACAGAGATATGCAACGGTAAGGTGTCACAATGAGTCAACGAGTATGATGTGATCTCACATTGTCACACTTTTTCCTTCCATATCTCTGTGTCTCCCTCTCCTCTGATTCTTAGTCTGAAGCAGGATCTCAACCTGAAAGGTCACATTCCTTCTATCCAAGATGCTGCCTGTCCCACTGAGTTATTCCAGCATTTTGAGTCTATCTTCAATGTCTTGTTTAGTTACAGATGGAGATTTGAGATTAATGAAATAATGTCCAAAACTGATAGACGGTCAGTGCTGGAAATGTGCTGGCAATTCCTGACAAGGGATAAATAATCTGATTATTCAGCCCATATCAAACCCTTCTACTGTGGTAATATTGCCCTTGAGTAAAATTAGGCGCAGAAACACAATATTTTGCATTCCATGAAGTCAACATCTCATCATCTGGTTTCCCAAGACAGTAGGATTCTGCGCTTCCTTGCCAACATTGAAAGAAAAGGGAATATTGAAATAATTATGTAATTCCAAAGATGCAGCAATGGGAATGTGACCTCATCAACTCCACAACATATTGCGGGCCAAAGAATTAGGCAAGCATATGGTTACAATTGGAGCAGGGGGGGAAATCTTACCAAATTGAAAATGGTAATTGCCGGAGAACTAGGCATGAGAATGACTTTGAATGACAAGGAATGACAAGGTGAAGTTTTAAGTAAAGGGCCTGTCCCACTAGCATGCGACTGCATGCGGCTAGCGCAACCTAACGTGGTCGCTTGAGCCGTACGGCCTCGTGGGACCGGTCCGACTTCGATCGCCGGAGCCGTATGGAGTTGTGCGGGACTGGTCCGGACATCGCTCAGGGCTCCGAAAAACTGACACTGTCCAAAAACCCCGCGCGGCAACGGCCTGTCGGCCCGCAACCGCATTGAGGCCGTACGCAGCGCCTCGACGAGCGTACGCAGCGTCTCGACGCCTTACGCAGCGTCTGGATGTCGTACGCAGCGTCTTGATGGCGTACGCCTAGCGCATGGTGTTGCACGATAACGTCACCGCCCGGCGTGCCGTTGCGTGATGACGTAACCGCCCGACGCCATGCGACGTCCAAATTCAGTCGGCCCGCTTCCTGCCCAGCTGATTGGTGAGTATGATGTCGGGACCAGCTCCATACGGCTCCGCGGTCGGAAGTGGGACCGGCCCCGCGAGGCCATACGCCTCAAGCCACCACGTTTGGTGGCGCTCGCCGCATGCAGTCGCATGCTGGTGGGACAGGCCCTTAACTCCCTTCCTCTCCCCCCTTCCCTCCTTATTGCACCCTAGCAGTTTAACCAGTTTCATAGTTGTCCACGTTGTATCCCTCTTGAGATCACACCTTCCCCAGCCAACAATGGGCTTACCAGGGCTCCACTCTGCCTGAGGTAATTTGTTGCCAGCCCTGATAGGTGCTGGTCCTTTCTCACCTCCAGCTCTTCAACCTCCTCCGAACCCCTTATTTTCAGTCTGAAGAAGTGTCCCGACCTGAAAAGTCATCTATTCTTCTTCTGCAAGGATGCAGCCTGACCTGCTGAGTTACTCCAGCACTTTGTGTCTATTTCATGACCAGGACTAAGTTAGATGGTTCCAGAGACTAGCAAAACGGCAGTGTTGTCTGATTTTCCTGCGCCAGTTTGGAGGAAATGCAGGCAACATGTCGACAAACCGTACATGAGGAAGCTTAGTCCGGGTTACTAATGCCGTCATTCAACAGCCATGTTGCTAAAACCAGTCTGAGCTGCTAAGATGTAGAAACAAGGAAATGCAGATGGTGATTTACAAGAAAAGACGCAAAGTGCTGGAGTCACACAGCAGGTCAGGTACCATCTCTGGAAAACATGGATAGGTGACGTTTTGGATCGGGATCCTTCCTCAGTCTGGGTCCCAACCCAAAACGTCACCTATCCATGTTTTCCAGAGATGCTGCCAGTACTTTGTGTATTTTTTTATGAGCTGTTAATAGTCAGAAATAACATTCCTCAGCTCATTGTCACATCCTTCTACTCCCCCAGGCGGGCAATAACCTTAAAGATCTCCAGAAAACACCAATACCAGAAGTTAGTCACGAGCAGGTAAACTGTAAGAAATGGTAGATTCCTTCAAATTTAATTCTGGATTAATGTCATAATTTGAATTTCTCAATTTATCTTCATCCAACCACTATATGAGACATCAATCTATAGTTGGCAGTTTGATTGAACTATAAATAAATGTTTGTAAGAAAGAACTGCAGATGCTGGTTTAAATCGAAGGTAGACACAAAATGATGGAGTAGCTCAGCGGGACAGGCAGCAGCACTGGAGAGAAGGGGGAATGGGTGCCGTTTCGGGTTGAGATTCTTCTTCAGACTGGTTAGGGATAAGGGAAACGAGAGATATAGACGGTGATGAGGAGAGATAAAGAACAATGAATGAAAGATATGCAATAAAGTAAGGATGATAAAGGAAACAGGCCATTGTTAGCTGTTTGTAGGGTGAAATTGAGAAGCTGGTGCGACTTGGGTGGAGGAGGGATAGAGAGAGAGGGAATGCCGGGGTTACCTGAAGTGAGGGAAATCAACATTCAAGCTGCCCAAGCGAAATATGAGATGTTGTTCCCCCAATTTGCGTTTAACTTCAATCTGAAAATGGAGGAGACCGAGGACAGAAAGGTTTGTGTAGGGATTGGAAGGAGAATTAAAGTGTCCAGCAACTGGGAGATCAGGTTGGTTCAGGCGGGCTGAGCGAAAGTGTTACGTGAAACGAAACGTATGCATTTGGTCCCGCTGATGTATAAAAGTCCACATCATGAACAATGGATACAGTGGATGAGGTTGGAGGAGTTGCAAGTGAACATCTGCCTAACCTGAAAGGACTGTCGGGTTCCCTGGACAGAGTTGAAGGAGGAGGTATAGCGGCAGGTGTTGCATCTTCTGCAGTTTCAGGGGAAGGTAGCCTCGGCATTCCCTTTCTCTCTATCCCTCCCACATTGTATTGAGCTGTGAATAAGACAGGCTCATAGTTATTTTTACCAGGGTAGAGGATTCTAAAACTAGAGGGCGTAAGCTCAAGGCGAATGAGAAGAGGTTTAGCAGGGACTCAGAGGGTAGTTCATAACTTGAACGAGCTGCCACACGAGACTACTGAAGTGGATTCAATTATGACATTTAAAATTTGGATAGAAATATTGATTAAAAGGGTTAACCGGGCTATGGACCAAGTGCAGGCACATAGAACTAACCCAATATGCCAACTAGTGTGGCATGGACAAAGTGGAATAAATCAAACTGAACTGATTTTTTGAATGAAAATCAGACATACCAACAGGAGAGTGATAAAGCTTCCCTCCAAAAGAACTAGATGTAACATCTAACCTTGGAAATCTGGAAATGAACCAAGGATCGGGACCGGAACATTAAAAATAGAGTTTGAATGTTCCTCATGAATTGAAGTCTAAAATATTTGGAATTTGGAATTGATTTAGCAATGGCAGGCATTTGCTTTGACATTAATGTATTTCATTAACATCACTGTTCACAGAACAGATTGACACTTACAAGAGAAGTAATTAGAGGTAGAAGCAATGTTACAGAACATGACTAACTGACAGCACTTACATGCCAAGTGGCTGTCAAGATTAGTACAAACAGTGGTGAATGGGTTATATTAGCCGTTATATGGGCATTCCGTCTATCCAACAGAATGTCAGTGGTCTAACTGCTGCGCTACTGGGTGAGAAGGACTTTGTTTTTCAATGTGGATCTCTCCCATCTCTTCTCTTTTCTCTTGCCAAAGGGCCACATCGGGTGCTTGGCGCACATCACTTAACTGAGCAAAGTTTCCAGACTTTGGGTTTGGTTTAGTTTAGGTTAGAGATACGGTATGGAAACAGGCCCTTCGGCCCACTGAGTCTGTGCCGACCAACAATCACCCATACACTAGTTTTATGTTAGCCCATTTGTATCCTCCACAGTAGAGGCAATGCACAGAAGACAATTAACCTTCATACCCACACGTCTTTGAGTTGTGGGAGTAAACCAGAGCACCCAGAGGAAACCCAGACGGTCACAGGGAGAATGTACACACACCATACAGACAGAATCCAAGGTCAGGATCAAACACGTGAATCTGGCACTGTTAAACCCCTGTCTCATGGTGCGAGTCGACCCACGAGTGACCCAGGGTGCTATTCCCTATATGGAGGACGCCTGTGCGTAACTTTGTTTAACGTGGGGAGACTGGTGCACTGATAGCCACCCCACGGTCCTAGACAGACCTGGGTCAGGATCCAGTGGCATGGAGTCCAAGACGATCGGAAACTCTTTTCTGCTGCAGCCTTCATCCGCCTTCCCAGCCGTTGTGACGCTCCACTAAGGTCTGCCATCGTCCTCCGCCTGTTCCACCGTTGAGGTCTTGGTTGGATTGCTCTTTGTCAGAGACCTGCCCCTCGACCTCGACCATGGGTGGCCCTACCAGGAGCATAGCTCCAGCCGGCATCGCTCTCAGGATCTCAGGTCCACACAAGCCTCTCCACCGCGACAAGGTGACAATCCACGGAGAAGAACTCTATACTACTTTATACCACAAAACAAGATTTAATCTGAACATTTCCAGATTTTTATATCTCCAAGATTGTGGGTGTATGGTTCTGTTAATGTGACCATGGATAGGCTCAAGGTTAATGCTTTAAGATATCAGTTTCACCAAACTCATAGACAAGACTCTGCAAGGCTCAGTGCTGGGACCCCAGCTATTTACAATATATATTAATGATTTGGACGAGGGAATTGGATGCAACATCTCCAAGTTTGCGGATGACACAAAGCTGGGGGGCAGTTGCTAGAAGGCTGCAAGATGACTTGGATAGGCTGGGTGAGTGGGCAAATGGATGGCAGATGCAGTATAATGTGGATAAATGTGAGGTTATCCACTTTGGTGGCAAAAACAGGAAAGTAGACTATTATCTGAATGGTGGCCAATTAGGAAAAGGGGAGATGCAACGAGACCTGGGTGTCATGGTACACCAGTCATTGAAAGTAGGCATGCAGGTGCAGCATGCAGTGAAGAAAGCGAATGGTATGTTAGCATTCATAGCAAAATGATTTGAGTATAGGAGCAGGGAGGTTCTACTGCAGTTGTACAGGGTCTTGGTGAGACCACACCTGGAGTATTGCATACAGTTTATGTCTCCTAATCTGAGGACAGACATTCTTGCCACAGAGGGGGTACAGAGAAGGTTCACCAGACTGATTCCTGGGATGTCAGGACTTTCATATGAAGAAAGACTGGATAGACTCGGCTTGTACTCGCTAGAATTTGGAAGATTGAGGGGGAATCTTATAGAAACTTACAAAATTCTTAAGGGGTTGGACAGGCTAGATGCAGGAAGATTGTTCCCGATGTTGGGGAAGTCCAGAACAAGGGGTCACAGTTTAAGGATAAGGGGGAAATATTTTAGGACCGAGATGAGAAAAACATTTTTCACACAGAGAGTGGTGAATCTCTGAAATTCTCTGCCACAGAAGGTAGTTGAGGCCAGTTCATTGGCTATATTTAAGAGGGAGTTAGATGTGGCCCTTGTGGCTAAAGGTATCAGGGGGTATGGAGAGAAGGCAGATACAGGATACTGAGTTGGATGATCAGCCATGATCATATTGAATGGCGGTGCAGGCTCGAAGGGCTGAATGGCCTACTCCTGCACCTATTTTCTATGTTTCTATGTTTCTAAGTAATTCTCCAATCTATGAGCCAGTGCATTAGAGTTGTCTGATGTAACTAAAGATAAAAGGAATGGATTATTAATGTGGTTAAGAGAGAAAAAAAATCATGAGAAAATCAGAATTGATTGGATGGGGAGAAGGTGGAACTCAGACAAGTGGAAATTAACTGGTAAGAGCAAGTAGGGCCTGCGGCAAAAGACGGTGCAGCCAGGGGGAGGAGAAAGAAATGTCAGACCTTAAACACCCACCACAGAATGAAATGATGTCAACAAGTCTTCAACTAGACAGGAAGAGCTCAAACAAATGGAAGCATAACATGGTTTCAACTTGTCCTGAATGGCATTTTTGAGTTCATCTTGGCCCCAGTAGTCATTTATTTGATGAGGATGTAAACAAAGAACAGCTACTATAGTCTTAGATCCTATACGGTGTTGTGAAAATCAGTGCACAGAGGTAAAATAGCACCAGAGGGTTTGACAAGTGACGAGAAGAGGTGAGAAACGTTGATGTTTTGGTTGAGACAGACTTACCCAGAACTGTGAAGAATGACAGCTACCTTCCTTTCAAGCCTGGGCAAGTCATTCTGTCTTGTCAATGACTGGTAACAGGCAAATCTAAAAAGCAAGCCAATACATTCATTTTGCTTATTTTTTGTTTTCCTTTTATTTTTTTTATTTTTTTATTATTTTTTTTAAATAATATTTTTATTAGAAGTAGACATATTATAAAGTATAGTTACATATTATAGTAAAAAAACGTTTCATATACATCAGAGGGGCGCCCTCCCTTGGGCGACGTCTCGATACTCTGTGCGCTCGGGCAAGTAATGGTGCTTGATCCAGGTTCAAGACTTTTTTCAGTAGCTCTGCAGCAAATTCACTGGGGTCACGACTCCCCTCTCTGCCTTCCTGGATGCCCATGTTTTCCTTTTAAACATCACCATCATTTTAAAAAAAAGAAAAAGGTATGTGCAAAACAATTTCAACGAAATTAAAGATATAAGTTTGACAATACCAGAAATGTCAACACTGATGGGTGGCACTGTGGCACAGAGGTAGAGCTGCTGCTTTACAGCACCAGAGACCCAGATTAGATCCTGACTACGGTGCTGTCTGTATGGAGTTTGTACGTTCTCCCTGTGACCTGCGTGGGTTTTCTCCGAGATCTTCGGTTTCCTACCACACTACAAAGACATACAGGTCTTTAGGTTGATTGATTTGGTATAAATGTAAATTGTTACTAGTGTATGTAGGATAGTGTTAATCTGCAGTGATCACTGGTCGGTGCAGACTCGGTGGCCGAAGGGCCTGTTTCTGTGCTGTATCTTGAAACAAAACTAAACTAAAGATATAAAGTGTGCTATGAATAATAATGCCTGTCATGATTTTTTTGCACATTTAACAACCTATGTGTTTTCTTTTTCTTGAGTATATACATATTTTCTTGAGTATATACAGCTGTATAGGACTATGGTCAGGCTGCATTCGGAGTACCGTGTGCAGTTCTGGTTGCCCCATTACAGGAAGGAAGTGGAGGCTTTGGATATGGTGCAGAGGACATTTACCCGAATGATGGCTGGATTAGGGGTATTAGTTATAGGGAGAGGTTGGACAGACATGTTTATAGCTGCATCTTGACTTCCCGACTCACATACCCATAAAAAAAACACATTGATTGTTAAATGAACAAAAAATAATTTCAGGTATTATTATTTATAGTACACTCTGGATTGTATTCTCTGGAACACTAGAGGTTGAAGGGAGACCTAGTAGATATATATGAAATTATTAGAAGCATAATATTAGAAGCACAGTCAGAATCTTTCTCCCAGGATGGAAATATCAAATACTAAAGGGCACAGCTTTAAGGTGCAAGGGGCAAAGTACTGTAGATCGGCAGGTTGTGTTCTTTACACAGAGAGTGCTGTGGCTGGAACATGCTGCTGGGGATGGTGGTGAGGCAGATACCATAATGGTGTTTAAGAGACTTTTACACAGGTGCATGGATATGTAGGGAATATGTAGGACATGGAACACATGAAGCCAGATTAGAGTTGAACTTGGCATCATGTTCAACATAGACACTGTGGGCCAAACAGTCTGTACCTGTGCCGTACTGTTCTATGTTCTATGCTCTATGTTCTAGACCAATAGCGCCGTTTCCAAATTTAAATTGCAACCAGTGGCCGGGGCCCGCATCCGAGCGAGACTCCTCCCCTTTTTGGAAACAAAACGACACCGGCCGCAGACTATTCTTGCGCAAAGCTTTTACTGCAGTTTGTAGGTTAATTGGCTTCGGTAAAATTGTAAATTGTCTTTTGTGCAAAGCAGAGTGTTAATGCACAGGGTGATCACTGGTCGACGCAGACTTGGTGTGCTGATGGGCCAATTTCCGTGCTGCATCTCAAAAGTCTAAAGTCACTGCCAACTCAGTGTGATTTGTAGTTCAGTGGCAATGAAATGGCTGCAGGTGTGCATGATCTTTGATAATTCCCTGATGACAATAAACAGATGAGAATATGATTGATGTGCACAAGAGATAAGATTTAGCTTATCTTTTTTTCCTTGTTAAATAAACATGTTTTCTTTTTCACCTGTCTGTTTCCATTGTAAATGACACAGCTTGCTTTGCATTTAGGCTGTTGGGTGACCTTTGATAGCAGTCTGAAAACTGACATCTACATAGCTTTTCATTTTGGAGATAGCAAACAGATGGGGATATTTGGTAGCAATTTCAATAATTGTGAAAGATTTATCGCAAACAAAAACACGATAGACAATAGACAACAGGTGCAGGAGTAGGCCATTCGGCCCTTCAAGCCAGCACCGCCATTCAATGTGATCATGGCTGATCATCCACAATCAGTACCCCGTTCCTGCCTTCTCCCCATATCCCCTGAATCTGCTATCTTGAATAGCCTTATCTAGCTCTCTCTTGAAATTGCTGGAAGAACTCAGCAGGTCAGGCAGCATCTGTGGAGGGAATGGACTGGTGATAGAACATAGAACATAGAACAGTCCAGCACAGGAACAGGCGCTTCGGCCCATAATATTAGTGCCGAACATGATGCCAAGTTAAAATGATCTCAACTGCCTGTACATGATCCATATCCCTCCAATCCCTGCACTACGATGTGCCATTCCAAAAGCCTCTTAAACTTGGATTATTTTCCCTGGAATGTCAGAGGTCGAAGGGAGGCCTGATAGAAGTATGTAAAACTATGAAAGACGTAAATAGAGTCAACAGTCAGAATATTTTTCCCAGGGTGGAAATATCAAAGACTGGAGCGCATAGCTTTAAGGTGAGAGGGGGGACAAAGCTTAATGGAGATGTAGAAGGCAAGTTTTTAATACAGAACGTGGTGAGTACCTGGAATGCACTGCTAGGATTGATGGTAAAAGTAGATACAATAGTGGCATTTAATAGACTTTTGGATAGGCAATGCATGTGCAGGGAATGGAGGGATATGGATCAAGGCAGGCAAAGGAGATTAGTTTAACTCAGCATTATATTTGGCATGGACAATGTGGGCCAACAGGCCTGTTCATTTGCTGTATAGTTCTATGTTCAATATTAGAGCAATGAAAAATGGAAATGCACTAGATCTCTGAACTGAAGGGGCACAGAGGTCTCAGTGTACCCTAATACTGGAACATATTATAGATAAAAAAAGAGGTACAGTGCCCAAGTGGGATTAAAAACCGTGAGAATAAAGCAAACATTTGGAAATTAATATTTTCCGCCTTTCACTTAAAAGAATCTTGATACAGAAATGACAATTTCCAGACTGCTGCTCATCCTTTCATGCAACTGTGACTAATAATCTACTTCCCTTTCACTCACTTTGAAAGTTATCCATTATTTAGACATTTTACAGATCAACATATCTTATTAACATGACATTGGCCCTTAATAATCCCTGAACCTTTAAGGGAACTAAGATGTTTGATAAGAGTTTTCTGCTCCCACTCACACTCAGATCATTAACCACTTGACCTCTGAGGATTACTGATAACAATAACAACACTTCAAGACCCAGCGAGGCGAGGCGATTCAAAGTGTTGAAGCAGAGACCATATCAGAATGTGTGCACTCCCTTTGTAAGGGATTCCACTTTTGTGTACATCCTTGTAGCGTGGAGATTTTGAATGGATTGATTGAGTGGAAGATACAACATGGAATCAGGCCCCTTGGCCCACTGAGGCTATGCCATCATCAATCACCCGTTCACACCAGTGCATACTACATTATGCAACGTATACTAGACATACTATGTTATACCTTAACTGTAATATTCTGCAGTATACTATGTTTTCCCACTTTTGTATTCACTCCTACACAATCAGGGCAACTTAGAGATGCCAATTGACCTTCAAACCTGCACTTCTTTGGAATCTCTCGCATTCCAAAGAAACTGGAGCAACCAGAGGAAACCCATGCAGTCATAGGGAGAATGTGCAAACTACACCCACACTGACAGCATCCAAGGTCAGGATCAAAACAAGGTTCTTGGGTTGTGAGGCTGCAGTTCTACCAGCTGCACCACTATGCCGCCCTTTCCTACATTTTGCTTTCTTCTAACAAAGGACCAATTCATTTCTAATCAAAGACAAGCTCTTTTCTCTTGGCCAATTTCATTGCAATCACGTAACTATTTGATATGGAGTTTGATTTTTGAGATTTCCTCTATCCCCCTGCCCTGAAGGTGCAGTCAGGACCAACATCTCATTCAAGTGACAATCATTGTGTGAGCCAAGGCAGAGAGTATTAATAAAGTACTGTAGAATGGGATTAATGGAGCAGGGTAAAAACTGGCCCTATTTTGTCCTTAAATAATATTCATATCCAATTGCATTGTAGCAGCAGTCACAAACCCTCACATATTGTCCAACTTTACCCCAGGAGCAAAATGGTCAGGTCAGGTCAGGTGGAGATCCCCCTGCCATGGGTACCATGTAATCCCGTGCTACCTGCTCCATGGTCAGATAGTCGGCCACTAAACCATCTCCCCCACCTGGTTTGCCAGGTGAAGAGGGGTCTGTGGACACCCAGCAGGACCAAAAACAAGACCCGTTAAAGGACGGATGAGCTTCTAGCGAGCTAACGGCCATCCACAATTCAGTAGAAGTTGCGATCACTGTCGTACATAGCATTGTAAGGAATGATGGTAAAGCACACACACCAAAATCCTATACAAGTCAAGTCAAGTCAAGTCAAATTTATTCGTCACATACACATACGAGATGTGCAGTGAAATGAAAAGTGGCAATGCTTGCGGATTGTGCAAAAAAAAACTACAAAACAGAATGGAACAGAGTCACATATTCACATATTACATATTTGTGGGAGGAAAGAAAGAAAAAAACAGCAATTTAAAAAGACACCACACAACAGTAAAATAGTACAGTAAAGTTAGTCCCTGGTGAGATAGGAGTTTACAGTCCTTATGGCCTCTAGGAAGAAACTCCTTCTCATCCTCTCCGTTTTCACAGCATGGCAACGGAGGCGTTTGCCTGACCGTAGCAGCTGGAACAGTCCGTTGCTGGGGTGGAAGGGGTCTCCCATGATCATGTTGGCTTTAGAGTTGCACCTTCTGATGTATAGTTCCTGCAGGGGGGCGAGTGTAGTTTCCATAGTGCGTTCGGCCGAACGCACTACTCTCAGCAGAGCTTTCTTGTCCTGGGCAGAGCATTTCCCAAACCAAATCATGATGTTTCTGGACAAGATGCTTTCCACAGCCGCTGAGTAGAAGCACTGGAGGATCCTCAGAGACACTCTGAATTTCCTCAATTGCCTGAGGTGGTAAAGGCGCTGCCTTGCCTTACATACAGCGGTGGAAGTCCGCAGGAACTGGAGGACAGAGATATGTGGTAAATCCATCACCGTTCCCGTTGGAAACCAGCACCACTGCGTCGCTAATGTTTTCAACAATGATTAAATGAAAATGGCCACCTGTAGACCCATTTGTCTAGCATGGTCAATATAACCATATAATAATAACCATATAACAATTACAGCACGGAAACAGGCCATCTCGACCCCGTGCCGAACACATAATCTCCCCTAGTCCCATATACCTGCGCTCAGACCATAACCCTCCATTCCTTTCCCATCCATATAACAATCCAATTTATTTTTAAATGATAAAAACGAACCTGCCTCCACCACCTTCACTGGAAGCTCATTCCACACAGCTACCACTCTCTGAGTAAAGAAGTTCCCCCTCATGTTACCCCTAAACTTCAGTCCCTTAATTCTCAAGTCATGTCCCCTTGTTTGAATCTTCCCTACTCTCAGTGGGAAAAGCTTTTCCACGTCAACTCTATCTATCCCTCTCATCATTTTAAAAACCTCTATCAAGCCCCCCTTAACCTTCTGCGCTCCAAAGAATAAAGCCCTAACTTGTTCAACCTTTCTCTGTAACTTAGTTGCTGAAACCCAGGCAACATTCTAGTAAATCTCCTCTGTACTCTCTCTATTTTGTTGACATCCTTCCTATAATTAGGCGACCAAAATTGTACACCATACTCCAGAATTGGCCTCACCAATGCCTTGTACAATTTTAACATTACATCCCAACTTCTATACTCAATGCTCTGATTTATAAAGGCCAGCACACCAAAAGCTTTCTTTACCACCCTATCTACATGAGATTCCACTTTCATGGAACTGTGCACAGTTATTCCCAGATCCCTCTGTTCACCTACATTCTTCAATTCCCTACCATTTACCATGTACGTCCTATTTTGATTTGTCCTGCCAAGATGTAGCACCTCACACTTATCAGCATTAAACTCCATCTGCCATCTTTCAGCCCACTCTTCCAACTGGCATAAATCTCTCTGTAGACTTTGAAACTCTACTTCATTACCCGCAACCCCACCTATCTTAGTATCATCTGCATACTTACTAATCCAATTTACCACACCATCATCCAGATCATTGATGTACATGACAAACAATAGTGGACCCAACACAGATCCCTGTGGCACCCCACTCGTCACTGGCCTCCAACCTGACAAACAACCATCCACCATTACTCTCTGGCATCTCCCATTCAGCCACTGTTGAATCCATCTTGCTACTCCACCATTAATACCCAACCATTGAACCTTCTTAACCAACCTTCCATGAGGAACCTTGTCAAAGGCCTTACTGAAGTCCATATACACAACATCCACTGCTTTACCCTCATCAATTTCCCGAGTAACATCTTCAAAAAATTCAAGAAGATTAGTTAAACATGACCTTCCAGGCACAAATCCATGTTGACTGTTCCTAATCAGACCCTGTTTATCCAGATGCTTATATATATTATCTCTAAGTATTCTTTCCATTAATTTGCCCACCACTGACGTCAAACTAACAGGTCTATAATTGCTAGGTTTACTCTTAGACCCCTTTTTAAACAATGGAACAACATGCGCAGTACGCCAATCCTCCGGCACTATTCCCGTTTCTAATGACATTTGAAATATTTCTGCCATAGCCCCTGCTATTTCTACACTAACTTCCCTCAATGTCCTAGGGAATATCCTGTCCGGACCTGGAGACTTATCCACTTTTATATTTCTCAAAAGTGTCAGTACTTCCTCTTCTTTGATCCTCATAGTTTCCATAGCTACTCTACTTGTTTCCCTTACCTCACATAATTCAATATCCTTCTCCTTGGTGAATACCGAAGAAAAGAAACTGTTCAATATCTCCCCCATCTCTTTTGGCTCTGCAGATAGTTGGCCACTCTGACTCTCTAATGGACCAATTTTATCCCTCGTTATCCTTTTGCTATTAATATAGCGGTAGAAACCCTTCGGATTTACTTTTACCTTACTTGCCAAAGCAACCTCATATCTTCTTTTAGCTTTTCTAATTTCTTTCTTAAGATTCTTTTTACATTCTTTATACTCCTCAAGCACCTCATTTACTCCATGCTGCCTATAACTATTGTAGATCTCCCTCTTTTTCCGAACCAAGTGTCCAATTTCCCTTGAAAACCATGGCTCTTTACAATTTTTACGATTTCCTTTCAACCGAACAGGGACATAAAGATTCTGTACTCTTAAAATTTCACCTTTAAATGTACTCCATTTCTCTTCCACATCTTTCCCATAAAACAAACTGTCCCAATTTACTCCTTTTAAATCCTTTCGCATCTCCTCAAAGTTAGCCTTTCTCCAATCAAAAATCTCAACCCTAGGTCCAGTTTTGTCCCTCTCCATAATTATATTGAAACTAATGGTATTGTGATCACTGGACCCGAACTGTTCCCCAACGCATACCTCTGCCACCTGACCCATCTCATTTCCTAACAGGAGGTCCAGTACCGCCCCTTCTCTAGTAGGTACTTCTATGTATTGTTGCAAAAAACTATCCTGCACACATTTTACAAACTCCAACCCATCCAGCCCATTTACAGAATGTGTTTCCCAGTCTATGTGTGGAAAATTGAAATCTCCCACAAACACTACCTTGTGCTTACTACTAATATCTGCAATCTCCTTACATATTTGCTCTTCCAATTCTCGCTCCCCATTTGGCGGTCTATAATACACCCCTATAAGTGTTGCTACCCCTTTCCCATTTCTCAGTTCCACCCAAATAGCCTCCCTAGACGAGCCCTCTAATCTATCCTGCCAAAGCACTGCTGTAATATCTTCCCTGATAAGCAATGCAACACCTCCACCTCTTGCCCCTCCAATTCTATCACACCTGAAGCAATGAAATCCTGGAATATTTAGTTTCCAATCACAGCCCTCCTGCAACCATGTTTCACTGATCGCCACAACATCATACTTCCAGGTGTCAATCCAGGCTCTAAGTTCATCCACTTTTCTTACAATGCTCCTAGCATTAAAATATACACATTTAAGAAACCCAGCCTCTCTTATTCTCTGATTATTTTCTTTTTCTTCTCTCTCCCCTACATTTTGGGTCAGAGTGCTACCATTCTCTGCCCCCTGCTTCACACACTGACTGCTAGCTTTCCCAATTTGAGTCCCTCCCCCCAACCATACTAGTTTAAAGTCTCCCCAGTAGCCTTTGTAAATCTCCCCGCCAAGATATTGGTCCCCCTTGAGTTCAAGTGCAACCCACTATATTCCCATCACAATACAAAAACACAAGACAATAGGAGCTGGAATAGCACCTGTCCAGTAATTTAAAATCACTGAGGTAAAATATATTTACTTGTCTTTTTAGGATTGAGGAGAGGAGGTTGATAAAATAGAGACATGTGCCATGTGGAACCCATTGTTGTATCTTTGCAAACACATAGATGAATTACAGAGATGGCCAAAGATAAATTACTGCTTCTAATTTGTTTGCCAACATTAACCAGCCTCCTCCAACCCCATTGAAAGGCTAAGTGGAATATCTGCCATCTATCGTCATTCTTATCTTTTTTTAGTTTAGTTTTAGTTTAGAGATACAGCGCGGAAACAGACACTTTGCCCATCGGGTCCACACCGACCAGCGATCCCCGCACATTGACACTATCCTACACACATTAGGGACAATCTATACCAAGCCAATTAAACCTACAAGCGTGTATGATTTAGAATGTGAGCGGAAACGCAAGATCTCGGAGGAAACTCATGCAGGCCACCGGGAGAATGTACAAACTCCATATAGACAGCAACCGTGACTCTGGTGCTGAAAGCGCTGTAAGGCAGCAACTCTACCGCTGCACCATCCTGCCGCCCCTGACTCTGGCAGTGAATTGCCACCTATGTCCTCCTTTCCTGGCCCTGTGCCACTACTTGGAGGCATGAAGTAGGTTTAAGTAAAGGTTATTTGTACTTAGGACAAACGAAGAAATGGATTTGAAAGTAGTACAAAGATGATGCGGATTACAGAAGAGTGAGCAAAGATGGCAGTAGGAACTAAGGACTCTTAAAGCGATTTTCCATTAAAAGTTAGAGAATATAAACAAATATTAAAGAATATCAGTGGTGTTGGGTAGTGAAAGCAGAAACGAGGGATGCAGAAGTACAAAGGGATTAACAGATTGAAGGGACAATAATCAAAGGCAATTGAGGAAATCAAATCAATGTAACAATTGGATAAATATATGCATTTTAAACCTGCGATTTTAAATTGAAGCCTCACAATTGTTTCACAAAGCCTACAGAGAAATGTGAGGTGTTGCATTTTGGGATGTCTAACAAGGGCAGGACCTACACAGTGAATGGTAGGCCTCTGGGGAGTGTTGTGGAGCAGAGGGATCTCGGAGTGCAGGTTCCTTGAAGGTCGAGTCGCAGGTAGATGAGGTGGTCAGAAAGGCTTTTGGCACATTGGCCTTCATCAGTCAGAGTATTGAGTATAGAAGTTGGGAGGTCATGTTGCAGTTGTGTAAGACGTTGATGAGACTGCATTTAGAATATTGTGTTCAGTTTTGAGCACCATGTTATAGGAAAGACATTGTCAAGCTTGAAATGGTTCAGAGACAATTTACGAGGATGTTGCCAGGACTAGAGGGTGTGAGCTATAGGGAGAGGTTGAGTAGGCTGGGTCTCTATTCCTTGGAGCGCAGGAGGATTAGGAGTGATCTTATAGAGGTGTATAAAATCATGAGGAATAGATCGGGTAGATGCACAGAATCTTTTGCCCAGAGTAGGGGAATCGAGGACCAGAGGACATAGGTTCAAGGTGAAGTGGAAAAGATTTAATAGGAATCTGAAGGGTAACATTTTCATACAAATTATGGAACAAGCTGCCAGAGGACGCAGTTGAGGCTGGGACTATCACAACATTTAAGAAACAGTTAGATAGGTACATGGATAGGACAGGTTTGGAGGGATATGGGCCAAACGCAGGCAGCTGGGACTAGTGTAGCTGGAACATGTTGGCCGATGTGGGCAAGTTAAGCCAAAGGGCCTGTTTCAACACTGTATCACTCTATGACTCCAATCGTAACATAGAATATAGAACAGTAAAGCACGGGAACAGGCCATTGGGCCCCGCAATGTGTGTGCTGAACATAGGTGCCAAGATAAACTAATCTCTTCTGCCTGCATGTGGTTCATATCCCTCAATCCTTGCATAATCATGTGCCTCTAGTGTCTATTTAAAAGTCTCTTCAACGCCACCATCCTATCTGCAATAAAGATCATGAAAGTGATTCTTAAAATAGTTCAATAAAACCAATTTCCGGAACATTTTGTGCATTACAGCAAATCAGCACCAGAGACCCGAGTTCGATCCAGACTACGGGTGCTGCCCCTACAGAGTTTGTATGTTGTCCCCGTGACCTGCATGGGTTTTCTCTGAGATCTTCGGTTTCCTCCCACACCCGTACAGGTTTGTCAGTTAATTGGCTTGGTAAATGTAAAAATTATCCTCAGTGGGTGTTAATGTGCGGGGAACGCTGGTCGGCGCGGACCTGGTGGGCCAAAGGGCCTGTTTCCACGCTGTATCTCTAAACTAAACTAAACTAAACTATTTATGATGCTGATGGCAAATGTTGGCATGTATGTAACTCTATCGGGGCTTTTGGCTGGTAAATGATCCTTTATTGTGTCTCGCATCAGGAAGATATTTTCTGGGCAGCTATTTAGGAAATATTTTGTTTTGAAAGGATCTTCACTCTCTGGATAAAATTGCTGCCATGTGTGATAAATATGCTGTTGTTACAGGCCACTGAAAAGGAAACTTGACAAGGTTCTGAAAGAAAGGGACATTTTTAATTGTGGAGGGCAAGTTGTTAGTAAGTTGACAATGCAATCAGTCATGGGCAGCGGAGACCTGCAACCTTTGTTTGATATTTGGAGGATTTCTCTCCGCAGAAGCCAGTGGAGGCCAAGTCATTAAATGTACTCAAGGAGAAATTGACCAATTGCCAAGGTGCCTATAATTTAATTTTAACCTCTCCCAGGCAACAGGGATGCAAGTGGATAGTTGATAGTGAGGGAGGTTGCACAGTTCACTGAATGAGTAGCGTTAACGCTCTGGCTATCTTTTCTTCATTGCTGCCCCTTCTATTCTCCTACTGCATGTGCTGTGTCATTTATTAAGTGCACAGAACAGCAAAAGCATACAGAAAACACATAGAGATAATTTGTTCATACTTATCTGTGTCTTTCATTATTATTTGTAATTTTCTAATTCATCATCGTTTCGCCTACAGGTCATTTCCATTTCTTTTATATATCTCATGCCCCTGATACGCAGACTATTTTCATGTTGCTACAATTGTAATGTCAGAAGTCAAACTGCTTTGTTTGAATTGTTTTTCATTTACCAAGTTAAAGGCCCATGATTCATTGTCATGTGTACTGAGATTCAGTGAAAAGCTGGAGACGCAATGAACTGCGGATGCTGGAATCTTGAGCAAAGTTGCGAAGTGTTGGAGTAACTCAGCGGGTCAGGCAGCGTCCGTGGAGGGAGTGGGTAGGCAACGTTTTGGGATGGGGCCTTTCTTCAGACTCTTCAAAAGTGAAAAACGTTTGCTTGTGTGCTATCCAATTAGATCAGATAATACTATACATGAATACAATCAGGCCGTACGCAAGTACAATAAATAAGGCAAAGAGAAAAATACCAGAGTGCAGAATATGGTTTAAATAGGTTTGTAGCATAACCATTCCAGAGAAAAGGTTCTGATGACACAGACCCAAAATGGTCTCTTTTCACAGATGCTGCCTGACCTGTTGAGTTTTTTTAACCATTTGCTGTTTTTATTTCACATTTCTAGCATCTACCTGTATTTGATTTTTATTTACTGTCATAGCAAGCGCTGCCATTAATGCCAAAGTCATTAAAACCAGACTAAAAGTGATTGGATAAACATAGAACAATAGAACACCACGGCACAGGAACAGACCGCAATGCCTGTGCCGAACATGATGTCAAGATAAATTAATCTCATCTGCTTATGCATGATCCATATCCCTCCATTCCCTGCATCACTATGTGCCTATCTAGGAGCCTCTTAAATGACACAATCGGATCTGTCTCCATCGCCACCTCTGACAGCGTGTTCCAGGCACGCACCACACTCAGACTATGGAGAAGTTTAGGATTAGAGGGCATAACCTCAGAATTAAAGGACATTCATTGTGGAAGGAGATGCAAAATTTCTTTAGTCAGAGGATGATGAATCTGAGGAATTCTTAGACACAGAAGGTTGTGGAGGCTGTCAGTGGATATATTTAAGGCAGTGCTAGATAGATTCTTGATTAGTACGGGTGTCAGAGGTTATGGGGAGAAGGCAGGAGAATGGGGTTAGGAGGGAGAGATAGATCAGTCATGATTAAATGGCGGAGTAGACGTGATGGGCCGAATAGTCTAATTCCACTCCTATCACATGATCTTATGATCTAAATGTAATAAACGCGCCTTGTTCACCTTGAAGCTTTTCCCCTCTCACCTTAAAGCAATGCCCTTTGGCCTTTGACATTTCCACCCTGGGATAAATGTTCTGACAGCTTACTCTATCTACACCTCTGATAAGTTCATAGACTTCCATCATGTCTCCCCTCGGCCTTTGGTGTTATGGAGAAAACAACAAATTTGTCCAATCTCTTGTTGTACCCGATACCCTCAAATCCAGGCGGCAATAAGCTTGTTGATTGTAATGTAATTTTTTTTAAGTTTAGAGATATAGCGCGGAAACAGGCCCTTCGGCCCACCGAGTCTGCCTTGACCAGCGATCCCTGCACACTAATACTATCCTACACAAAATAGGGGCAATTTACAATTTTACCAAGCCAATTAACCTGCAAACTCTATATCTTTTGAGCATGGGAAGAAAACCCACGCGGTCACGGGGAGAACGTAGAAACTCCTTACACACGCACCCGTAGTCAGGATCAAACCCGGGTCTCTGGCGATGTAAGGCATTATTTTTAATATAACTATCTTCCGCACCTTGCGTTTTTTCTGGCAAGATTACACTGTTTTGTTCCTTTTATTTCTGTTTCCTTGGCTCTGAAAATTATTTCCTGAATAAACTGACTTTGTCTGTTTAACAATCTTTTAATGTGACTCACATGCCTCATCCTATTCTTCAACTGACTGGCTGATGCAGTGATGTCAAAAAATATCCTGGATAGGAAAAGCTTGAGATTAGATTCCCTACATTGCTGCTGATGTGAATATTCAATGTGTGGTTACGTCCATAGTTAATAGAACCTGCAACGTGGACATATGGAAAAATCACATTGTAACCACAGTGCCATTTCAGAGAACAATACTGCCATTTGGAAGGAATCTTTTATTGCTGACCAAGACATTTCTGACAAAGCCCAGGCAGTGTAATAAGCAACTGTGTTCCATTTTCAGTCATCCCACAAGTAAGGAGGATGCAAAAAAAAAGTGAAATTCTTTAATCACAGTCAGGAATCAAATGCCCCAGTGTCAAGTGCAGTGCCTAATAGCTGCAATACTTCATGCCAGACCCACATTAGTATGTCACTTGGACTCAAACTGTAGGAGCAAGCTCACTTAAATCATTTTAACAAATCAATAAAGGTTTCACAAATGTATAGATGTACTCCAATGTGGGTTACAAGACGTGATGTTCTTTTTTTGACTGTGATTTTTCACATGTCTACTATATTTCTTTAGGTATTTTTCTACATGTCAATTGATGTTTCATCAAAAACGCTACATTCCGTTGGGATGATACAAGAATGTTCTTAATCTTTGTGAGCAAAAAAGAAACTTCACAAGTGGTTACAAAAATATTCCAGGTGTTTATATTTAGGGATAAGGTATGGAAACAGGCCCTTCAGTCCACTGAATCCATGCTGGCCATCGATCACTAGTTCTGTTATCCCACTATGTCATCCTCTCCCTACACACTAGGGACAATTCACAGATGCCAATTATCCTACAAAACCACATGTCTTTGGGATGTTGGAGGAAACCGGAACACCTGGAGGAAACTCACAAAATCACAAGGAGAAGGTGCAAATTCCACACAGCAGCCAAGGTCAGGATCAAACCTGGGTGCCTGACACTCTGAGACAACAGCTCAAAAACAGCTGCCCCATTGCATGATAATATATTATTTTCCGTACATGATAACAGATGCAAAATATTGTCAATCGCTCCATCGATGCTGCCTCACCCGCTGAGTTTCTCCAGCATTTTTGTCTACCTTCAAAATATTGTCTAGGTACTGAATATTGAGGTTGTAACAAATTTGGTGAAGATTGATTCTTTGATCAAGTATTAAGGTTGCTGTTTCAAACACAAGCTCATATTGTCACCAGAGATTTCAGCTCAAGATTCAGACCAACATTGTTCAGAAGGAGACACAAGGAACTGCAGATGCCGGTTAGAAACAAAAGGCACAAAATGCTGGAGTAAATCAGCAAGTCAGGCATCTCTGGATAGAAACATAGATACATAGAAAATAGGTGCAGGAGTAGGCCATTCGGCCCTTCGAGCCTGCACCGCCATTCAATATGATCATGGCTGATCATCCAACTCAGTATCCTGTACCTGCCTTCTCTCCATACCCCCTGATCCCTTTAGCCACAAGGGCCACATCTAACTCCCTCTTAAATATAGCAAATGAACTGGCCTCAACTACCTTCTGCGGGAGAGAATTCCAGAGATTCACCACTCTCTGTGTGAAAAAAGTTTTCCTCATCTCGGTCCTAAAAGATTTCCCCTTTATCCTTAAACTGTGACCCCTTGTTCTGGACTTCCCCAACATCGGGAACAATCTTCCTGCATCTAGCCTGTACAACCCCTTAAGAATTTTGTAAGTTTCTATAAGATCCCCCCTCAATCTTCTAAATTCTAGCGCGTACAAACCGAGTCTATCCAGTCTTTCTTCATATGAAAGTCCTGACATCCCAGGAATCAGTCTGGTGAACCTTCTCTGTACTCCCTCTATGGCAAGAATGTATTTCCTCAGATTAGGAGACCAAAACTGTACGCAATACTCCAGGTGTAGTCTCACCAAGACCCTGTACAACTGCAGTAGAACCTCCCTGCTCCTATACTCAAATCATTTTGCTATGAATGCTAACATACCATTCGCCTTCTAATAATAATAATAATAATAATAATAAATAATTTATTGATCCCCTCAGGGAAATTCTGATGCCCAGAAGCCCCCAACCAACAAACCCACAGATTCAAAACGAACGCAGACAGAAAATACATAGAATACAATGTGGACACTACCTGAGAGCAATAAATACTTAAAAAGACCAATAATTAACAGTTAAAAATTAAAAATTGCAAAATGCATCCGAATTATAAAATCTAATGGCTGCAGGGGTGAATGATCTCCTGAACCGCTCCGTTCTACAGGGCAGGGAGAGGAGCCGGTTGTTGTTGTATCGAGTGCTCTTTAGACTCTCCAGAATTACATGGAGGTGATGCCCGGGGTTTTTCAGGATGACCTGCACCTTGTGCCTCATACGCCTCTCAAGCACATCCATCCCAGAGTCTACTGTCCCCTCCAGCACAGAGCTAGCTCGTTTAACCAGTTTGACCAGCTTCTAGTTGTTTTTTGCACTAATGCTGTTACCCCAGCAGACAACAGCGTAGAAAATAACACTTGCAACCACCGTGTTGTAAAACATGTGCAGCATATCATTACACACATTGAAGGATTTGAGCCTTCTGGGGAAAAAGAGTCTGCTCTGGCTTTTTTGTAGAGGGAGTCAGAGTTGACAGACCAGTCCAGTTTGTTATCAAGGTGCACTCCAAGGTCTGCACCACCTCAATGTCAGCCCCTGCAGCGTTGACCGGCTGAAGGGGGAGATTGGACCTGCCAAAGTTAACCACCATCTCTTTAGTCTTAGTTGTGTTCAGGATGAAACAGTTCTCTTCACTCCAGGCACAAAAGGCACTGGTCAAGTTCCTGTATTCCTCCTCCTGCCCGTTCCTTACACATGCCACAATCGCTGTATAATCTGAATATTTCTGTACGTGGCATGTGTCAGACTTATAGTTAAAGTCTGCTGTAGACAGGGTGAAGAGGAACGGGGCCAGAACCGTTCCCTGTGGGGCTCCAACATTGCACACCACTGTGCCAGAGACACTGTCCCCCAGCTTGACAAACTGTGGTCGACCCGTCAGGTAGTCGTATATCCAGGAGATAAATGTGGAATCCACCCCCATCTTCTTAAGCTTGTCATTCAGAATCAGGGGTTGGATGGTGTTGAACGCACTTGAGAAGTCGAAGAACATAATCCTCACATAGCCACCGGGTTTGTCCAAAAAGGAGTAGATCCGGTGCAGCATGTAGAGGACTGCGTCATCCACCCCAATGTTCTCCTGGTATGCAAACTGTAGTGGGTCGAGTGCGTGCTGGACTTGTGGTCTCAGGAGACGAATGAGTAGCCGCTCCATTGTTTTCATGATATGGGATGTAAGGACCTCCTGTAGTCTGTAGTCGTTGATCTCGGTCGGCCACCCTGCTTTGGGAACCGGCACGAGACATGATGTTTTCCACAGACCTGGTACCCTCCCTGAATGGTGGCTCAGGTTGAAAATGGTCTGGAGCGGCTCCACCAGCTGAGCCGCACAGTCTTTTAGTAGCCTGGGACATACACCATCAGGGCCAGCTGCTTTACCAGGGCGCAACCTCCTCAGCTCAGCTCTCACCTCGTCCGCCGTGAAGAACAGTTGAGGAGATGCCGGCATAGGAGGTGCTGCAGCTGTGGTGTTGGGGGGGCTGCCTCGTGGAGGTGATGGTGGGGGAGAGGCTGCACCTGTAGAGGTGGCAGGGGATACCAGATCAAACCTGTTATAGAACAGATTAAACTCATTGGCCTTGTCCACGTCTCCTGACGGCTGGCTTCTCTTCTCCTTGAAGCCAGTGATGGTCTTCATTCCTCTCCACTCCTCTTTGATGTTGTTGTACTGCAGTTTCTTCTCCAGCTTCCTTTTATAGTCCCCTTTTGCCTGCTTCATACTCCTTTTCAAGTGGTGCTGTACCCTCTTGATTTTTTCCCGATCACCAACCTTGAAAGTCTCCTTTTTCTCGTTTAGGAGGCTCTTGATGTTGCTTGTAATCCAAGGTTTGTTATTGGGAAAGCAACAAACAGTTCTTAATGGCACAACAACATCCCTACAGAAGTTGATGTAGTCCGTTATGCATCCAGCCATCCTGTCGATGTCCATACAGCTGTTTAATTCCTGTGGCTCCATCAGTATGTCCCAGTCTGTGCATTGAAAGCAGTCCCTCAGTGATTCACTGGCCTCTGGTGTCCACTTTCTGAAAGACCGGGTGGTTGTAGGGTGTCTCAGTACACAGGGTTTGTAAGAAGGCCTTAGATAAACCAGGTTGTGATCTGATTTGCCAAGCGGTGGAAAGGCTAAGACACTATAGGCCTCCTTGACATTGACATAGCACAAGTCCAGTGCCTTATTGTGCCTTGTGGGACAGTCAACATACTGTGAGAAGCCTGACAAGTGGGGGCTGATGTTCACATGATTGAAGTCCCCTGATAAGGCAATGAGTACGTCAGGGTGTCGGGTCTGTAATCTCGCGACAGTCTCTTGGATGACGTCACATGCGACTACAGGCTCACTGCCTGCTGCACCTGCATGCCTACTTTTAATGACTAGTGTACCATGACACCCAGGTCTCGTTGCATCTCCCCCTTTCCTAATCAGCCACCATTCAGATAATAATCTACTTTCCTGTTTTTGCCACCAATGTGGATAACCTCACATTTATCCACATTATACTGCATCTGCTATGCATTTGCCCACTCACCCAGCCTATCCAAGTCACCTTGCAGCCTCCTAGCATCCTCCTCACAGCTAACACTGCCCCCCAGCTTCGTGTCATCCGCAAACTTGGAGATGTTGCAATCAATTCCCTCATCCAAATCATTAATATATATCATAAATAGCTGGGGTCCCAGAACTGAGCCTTGCGGTACCCCACTAGTCACTGCCTGCCATTGTGAAAAGGACCCATTTACTCCTACTCTTTGCTTCCTGTCTGCCAGCCAGTTCTCTATCCAC